>NC_088603.1:24352829-24655859 GCF_036013475.1 Columba livia | reverse complement strand
AAACAGTAAGATGGTAGACAGTAACCTCTTAACTTGCACTGCAAAATGTAGTTTTACTATAACAAAATCTCTTATTAACACAACTAAGTTAGCTGTTTCCAAGTAGAAACAGAGAATTTCTGTAGAAGGTCGCATGAAGGCCCTTATACTTAAAACACAAGAAATAAAGTGCTCTTTCACAAGAAGCTGCCAAACATCTGTCTTAGCAGAGGTTCATTTCATTGTTTTTGAACAAAAGGCTAAAAAAACCATAACAATCCAAAAACCACATTAGACAGAATAAAACTTCTTTGTGTTATGGGGGCAAAGGGAAGCAATACTAAATAACTTTTGTCTGACTTAATCTTTGAATTTCCAAAGCCATTCTCCCTCTCTAGTACTGTAACATCTGCATATCTTCAAGATATATTAAGAAATGTATCTTCAATATCCACTGAGAAAGATAATAATTTCCTTCTCCCTCAGATGGAAAATTAAAGCTCAGATGTTTAATAACTTGCCAAAAGCATCACAGCGCTTTCTCTGCCAGAAGAAAAGAAACTATATTTGAATGCAGCTTGGTTCTGAGGTTAGAAGCGCTGCGAAATCTGATACATCCATTTAGTCCTGGCCTTCTATACAAATTTTAGCCTGCTAGCAGGTTGGTGAACTCCAATGACAGCATTTTCTTTGATGTCATTTTAATGTCTTCCACTCAGCAGAACAACCTTGGGGTTTTAAGGTTTGCTATTAAACTATTACCTTGCCTTAACATTAGCATCAACAATTAGTATCAAAGACATGAAAGAAAATTAGATTTAAGGCATTATGCATAATACTACAAACATAACGTCTTCACTCCCTCCATTTGCCTTCTTCTTGCAAAAACATCATTTCCTTCACTCACTGTAATCTATTATGATATGCCTCTATCATAACATTCACTTAAAAAAAGAAAATGTTTCTTAATAAGTGCTGAACTGCCACTGATTGCAAAGCAGCCATTACTACAGAACACTTGCAATACTTTAAAAGCCCTGGAATTCACTCATGCCCCAACTACAGCCCACATTTCAGAGAAAATGTTCTGTAATGCACTCAGCTTAATGCAAAAAGTAATCACATTATGGAAATGCTTGGTCATTGCACTGTAGGTAGTGTAGGGTCAGCATTGCTTCATCTCCATCATCTCTCGACTCCTTGTAGGCATTTTCAAAATAAATTTTATATAAAGTATGGTGTTTTTTTTATTTGTATTTGTTTTCAACCAGAAAATTTAGTAGTTATGATTTTGAATAAAAATATAGAAGGCAGCTTTCCAAATATAACTCTGCAAGCTCTATTGGATCACTACCCATGTGCATGCACAACTGTACACACCTATAAACACAAACATACTTATGCTTGCAAAGCACCAATGCAGCCAGCCAACTCAGAGGCGCATCTTATTCCAGTTCTACATGAACTTACACTCCATGTCATCTGGGCTCACTGACCTAACCAGGGATTGCTCAAAAATATTTAAGCATATTTCGCACAGAGAGCGTATTACCAAAACACTTCCAAAGCAGTTTTAGGGTTGGCACTGATAAAGTATAGCCTGCTATAGTTAAACATTAGAAAGCTACACCAACCAACCACTCACATTTAAATCATTCAACATTAATTCCTAGTCTCTATCATATTTCATGTTAAAACATATTAGGAAAAAAAAAAAGCTTTTGTCTATCTGTTTTGAGGGGAACTAACACTGCTTTTTGTCCCAAAATTTTCACTAGAACACCAACATTGCTTAGGATTAAGTCACCAAAAATTCAGCTTAGCCCTGAATAGCGGCAATTGCAAATAAAAGGCCCCAAAGAACAAATTGACAAATATGGATATAAGTAATAACTTCATGTTTACTGAAGACAGTCAGAAAACAGCAGAAATGTATCACGTTTAGCTCACAAGAATTAGCATTACTGGATCAGCATTAATACAGCCAATAGCTTTGCAAAGTGTAATGAGGTTCCAGAAGACAAATAGGAAAGTCATTGCACGTGACTCCAGGCTTTGTTTCACCTCCCTCACAACAGTGAAAGTCATGACTTTACTTATCAGTACATTTTATATAACCTGCACAGTAGAGCCAGTTCCTAGGAGGGTTATGTGTGTGTGTCTTGTTTGGGTTTTATTTTTAATTGGTTTAATTAACGTAAGGTTTCTTGTTTTTACACAAACAGAAGCACAAATCAGACACAGTTACATAAGAAGCAAAAAGGTCATCAGCAGAAAACATTTTGCAATAAGTACAGGTCTTTGTCAAGAAACGGCAGCACTGACTTAATATAATTAAAACTGTTTTCTTTACTGTACTCTACAAAAAGAAAATTAACCCCCAAATGAAAATCCAGTGACTTGTTCTGAGATACATCAGCTCTTGGCTCCTTAGATGAGCTGTGGTTCCCCAACTATACCTTTTAATACATTTTAGTATTAAGGAACATGTAATTGAGGTCCAATAAATAGAAAATAAAAATTATTTCCATATAATTCATCTTAAGCAGCATTTAAAGGGAAAGTGGTATTAAAATACATTAATACCATGAGTTAATTTTTTTTTAGTAAATAGAACCATTTTAAATGGCAGACAAGAAAAAGCAAAAATAAGTTTTATCTTTAACAAGTATATTATTGTTTACAGTTACTGTAAGTCTGGAAAGTTTCTCAATGATATTTGTTTTGTGATTGAACAACTGGTATGTGTCATTGTTTCAGGCTCATTTTGGTTGATACATTGGTTGATACACTGAAGATCATAACAAAGCATTCCGATTTTCAGCTTCTAAGTAGCTTCCAGTCTCTGTATAAACTAGTTATTTAATTAAGAAAACATTTGTTGAAAAATTTATTTCTGCAGAAATAACTATTACTGTCAAAAGCTGCTTCAGCATTCAAGAAGTTAGCAGTTTGACTTGGAATTTCAGCAGAAAGGTAGTTATTCCCCCACCTACCCAGTTAAATTTTGCCATTTTTTTTCCAGTCAAAACCATAGCAAATTGTAGTGCTTTACAAGTTGTCATAACATTGTGAAAAAGTAAAATTTATAATTTTTCTTTGTTCACTTTTCTTTAAAATGCTTTTCCACCAACCCATCTGTCTGCATAATGCTTAAGTTAGTTTACTTGTATAAAACCTTACTCAAAATACTTTTCGGTGGCACACTTCCATGACATTCCCACCTCCCTCCACCAAACATACAGAGAAAATCGGCTTCCGCTCCACTGATTTCACTGCGCTCCCAAATAAGCTCCATTCTTCATGAGTCTGTTTGTCATATCAGGCCTTACTGTTAAAACATTAGCTCAATTTTTCATAATCAGTTAATAATGGAGGTGTAGAAATACTCGTCTAATCGTTTCAGCTAGATAAGTGTTTATATTCCTGCCTGACTCCGAAGCCCCTCTGTCACTGCTCAGTGCTGCCAACTGCTCCGGCAGCAATCCAGCTGCTTCCCCGTTGCACAGCTGGCGTGGGCGAAACCCTCTGCTTCCATTTTACCCACTGCAAGGGCTGGTATCCCAGGAGATTCAGCTGTTCCTGTGCAGAGCAGATATCAATTTTACAAAGAGCTGACACTCGCCTTCCAAATCACTGACTCAAGGAGCTAATATAGTCTCCTGCTCAGAAACACATTATTGAGACCCACCATTTGATACAGCATGCCATTGGAAAACCATAACAAACTGGGAACATTTATTTACTTAAATGGACTAATCTGACAAGAGTGGTCTGTATTACTCTGCAACACACAGAGTCACACACACAAAGAGAGTTAGTTAACATCGCAAAAAAGCAGGATAGATTTAAAAACACTGAAGCAATTTTAGCAAATTTTTTTGGAGGGAAAGGTCAAGGGACAAAAGCAGAGAATGTAAAAATGCCCAAAATATTTAAAAAAAAAAAAAAAAAAAAGGAAAGCAAAGAATACTTTTGCCAAGGAGAACAGAGATAGACAGATGCAGTCGGGTTCTGCAGACCTCTGAAGCCAAGACTTTGGAGTTTAAGGTGAAATAGGGATTAAAAGGCTTTATCCTAAAACAAACCCAACACCAATTGCCTCATTTCACTTTCAGAAAAATACTGCAGTATTATATCAAAGAAATCAAAGCTCAGCACCGTATGTATGAACCTTCTTTATCTGCAAGACTTAAGACTTAAAAATGGCCTAACTCACAGCTGACATTAACAACTATGAGGCAAAAGCCAGACTGAGTTTAAGGTGTGCAAACCAGTAAAAAAACTGTCAGCTGGCAAAGAAAACTATTTTTAATGACATTTTGGCCCAAGGTCAGAAATTGTGGACACCTGTTTTTCCATAATTTTTCTGAGAAAGAGGAGGAAAAAACAGAAACATTAAACTTCATTCCTTCACACATATATTCAAGGATCACTCTTCAATGAACAATTTGTGATATTACATTCTGTAGTTTTTGGGAATTTGATTTAAGCAGATCCAGCAAGTACCAGGGCTTTGCTGTAGATGCCGTAACAGCTTTAACTCCAGGAACCGCAGAAAGACAACCCAGAAAATGATCACGGATACCAAATACTGCAGCAAAAATATTATCATATAAAAGGTCTGGAGATTTTCCACATTTATACATCAAAATTAACACATTAAACCATTCCCTGGTAGCTAAGAAAAAGCTGAGGATGACACGCTGCAAATCCTTAAACAAAAGGCATTCGGAACACTTTTAGTAGTTTCTATCACATGACTGAGAATTGAAGAAGAAAAATATGCTTTTTACTGACGCGTAGCCTTTAAATAAATAAATTAGCCTTTTGCTAAATGTATTTTAGCAAATAAAATACTGCCCACAAGGCAAAATATGTGACTGATTAGGACTAAGTCGATCTAAATCTTTTACACAATAGAACAAAAGATACTTTTCTTTAAAACATCTTCAATTTTCTCCACAGACCTTTCTTGAAATAGTTTTTATAGGATATATTGTTACAAAATAACTTTCATTTTGCATCAACCACACTGCAGGCAGTATTTTAAGCAGACTGTCCAATAAAAAGCTTAGTTAATGACTTAATTTCCAATTGCACTTTTCTAACACAGCATTTATCACAGTCCAAATCGTTCTCACTGAATACTCCATAATAATTTTCTTATTCTCTAAGTAAACACAGGAAAACAAGTTATTAATTCAATGTACCATTAGCTGGATATAAGGCCATGCTACACATTTACAGCACACTAACCACCAATATGATGTCATTGTTTATATCCGTATTGCATACTAATCACATTGTTTCTTTGGTTGCAATAAATACTAGTTGGTAGTTGTAAGGACACAGTATGTGTGCACACCGCAAAAGAAGGCTACATATTTAATAGCCTCAACATGCAAGTATGATGTATGGCTAAATGTCTGCTTCTCAGAATACTGAAAACACTATTGTTGAAGTCTTACCACATCATTTTACAAGCTATTGCATCTGGAATAGTGCAGTATATTTCCAGTTGTTTATAGCAGTGGGGCAAACAAGACACTCTAGATTTCATATCTTTCCTTTATTCCACACATACACAACTGTTAGTGGTACACATCAGAGACACTAAAAGGTAGTTTTGAGCACGAAGCACCCAAGGGTGGGTCAGAGTGAGCAGGTGTGTGTGGAGACAGCCCGCACCACCTTGAGCGGCGCCACTTCTCCGTACCATCACCACGAGGCATCATCAGTGCAGCTCAGCATCAGAACGATCATCAGGTCAGACCAGCCACAAGCAAATGGTGACAAACACCCTTGTGAGGCAAAGCAGAGATGTTCATGTTTTGTGTGTGGACAAATCCATGTGTCTTACATCCTCCTTACCTAAAATGTCAACCGTTCAGCTTCTGTACAATATTTAGAGAGCCTTTTCTGGGATACCTGAAGGCCACTGCTCATATTGGTTAAAACACAGGTCAAGATCTCCACAGTATTTGCTCAGGCATTCCAGGATCCTGCCCACAGTCTACTATGAGCAAAAGGGTCAGTGAAACAAATGTTCACCCAAATGAGTAATGCTCAGAGTCAAGAAAAGAGCTGGGCAGACGTAGATGCTATCCAGGTTCCTCTTCCAGATAAACAAGACTGTAAGAGCTCTGATTCATGCTTCACAATAAGCTCTGTCAGAACACCAGCTATTGGCACTCAAGATCCAGGTGATGACAGAGAGAGATCGAACATTAAGGACAAAATCCACACACAATTATTTTCAAATGTATATGCACCTTTTATATCGGGTATTTGTGTAACAGCATGTCTCCACCAAAACTAAAGCTACCACACTTTTCCCCAGAATCTTAGCCAACCTCCCCTCCAAGGACAGAACAGGGAGTGCTGTCAGACACCAAATCCCACTACTTTCCTTGGCAATGTGATCTGGCATTAGCTCTTGGCATCCTCATCTAAACAGGTCATGGCAACCGCAGCGTTCCTGACAAACTCTGGCTATAGAAAAAAGTCTGAGGTGTGCTGCATGAGACTTTCTGCAGTTTCCAGCTAATTAAGTGGTTAGATACATAAGCAGACCATCAACCGTATTACAAACTTGGAAATGCCTTCACTCTATTTGAAACCACCCATAATAACCATAAACTTCATTTTCTACAGGAAACAGTATAGGGGAAAGACACACCTGAGACACACGAAAAATATTTTAAATTCTAGAAGAAACAGTGAAAGGACGTTTTCATTCTTTTGAGTATTTTCAGGAAGTCTGAAAGTAAGAATTCAGGTTTGCAAAGCAGACAACTAAATACTGAAATCTGCCTGACGTACACTTCAGGAGACATAACAATCCCTTAGGAACTGAAGCAGCAAAAGGTCCCTGATGACCAGAGAAAGGCAAAGTATGGCCTTCAAAAAAAAGACCAGGACAATCAGGAAACTACAGACTGGTCACCCTCACTTAGGCCCTTGGCAAAACTGTGGAGCAAATCCTCTTGGAGTGTATTTCCAGCCATATGAAAGTTGTGGTGACAAGGAACAGTGTGCATGGATTTAGCAGGGGTAAATCTTGCCTGACCAACTGATACAATGATGGATTTCCGGACAACACGAGTGTGGTGAACATCGCTAACATTAGCAAGGCTTTTGACAGCCTCCCACAGCTTTCCTGTATTCAGTTGTTATGCTCAAAATGGGTGGACAACTAGCTAGATTAAAAAAAAGTTTTGCTAATCTTGCCAGAGGGTGGTGGTCAATGGGTTATACTTGGCCTGGAAGCTGATAATGAAATGAAATTAAATACTGCAGGGGCCCATCTGGGGAAATGTCCTAGAGAAGAGGATGAAGAACACTCTTACCAAGTTTGCAGCTGATGTTGTGGGGAAGCTGGTATGTCAGGGCTGCCATCCAGAAAGATCTGGGCAGGCTGGAGAAGTGGCCTGATGGAAACTTTATGCAATTCAACAAGCACATAAACAAAGTTCAGCACCTGAGAACAAAGTCCCCTCCCTGCAATGCTACATGCTGGGGCTGGCTGTACATGGGCTGCTCTGCAGACAGAGCCCTGGGGGACACGGCAGAGGGCAGCCCCACAAGAGCCCCATGATCCCAGCAGCAGTGGGGGCAAACAGCTGGAACAGGAGCACAGGTACCCCATCCAGGGAAATGATCAGCTCCTCTGCCCAGTACTCATTAGACCACATCTGGATTACTGAGGCCAGTTTGGGGACTTTTAGTACCAGACAGGCAGTGACAGACCCGAGAGTTCAGCTGAGGGCAGCCAAGGCAGCCAGGGGCTGGAGCACTTGTCCTGTGAGGAGGGACCGAGAGTCCAAGATTTGTTCAGCCTGGGGAAGGGACTTCTTCAGGGTAACCTAGTAGCAGCTCCCCAGTATCCCTAAGGAGGTTATGAGAAGACAGACAAGCTCTTTATGATGGCATATGGTGGCAGGAAAAGAAACAAGAAGCATAAATTGAAAAAGAAGATACAGGCAGGAGATAAGGAGAAACTTTTCCACCCTGTTAAAAGTCAAGGAGTGGAACAGGTTATCCAGAGACATTGTGCAGTCTCCATCCTTGGAGGTTTCCAAGATATGACTGGATAAATCTCTGCATAGCCTGGTCCAATTCTATAGCTGACCCTGCCTTGAGCAGACAGTTGGACAAGAGTCTTCCTTGGGTCCCTTCTGACCTGAATTATTCTACAGTTCCACAGTATTTTTTCTGCTTCTGAAAAGACCATCTCTGCAGAAAAATGCTCCCTGGTAACTCACTGACTGAGAAGCTGAAAGGACACAGTATTCAGTTAAGACAATGATACTAACTGGACTACTCAGTCTGGCTTGTTTACTCATACTTGAAAGACTTTGTCTTGCTTAGAAAATCACAAAGCAAATCAAGTAATCCCTATTTAGTTAAATGTGATGTACAACTTATTCTTGATTTTGTAAAATGATTTAGTATCTATAAATGAAAGCATTTTTGAGTCTGGTATCTTTCCTACGCAATGAACAGAAACCACCCAGATCCCAAACAGACTCACTGCAGAGGCCAGTCAGGGTAAATGAATGCAAATGTCCCTTCCCATATGTGAAAGTACTGATTCAGAGATGCTGAACATCTACTACCTCGAAAGAAATAATGTAGTCTGTACCTGTTCAGACTGGAAAAATATCTTCTAAAATATGTATCTTTGATTTGGGGAGAAAACTTCCCAGACTTTACTGATCCCACTACGATGAACTGCATGTTACACTATGGGCAGGCTCATGAGAAAATTTTCATTTTATAGCACACAAATTACGCAACTACTACACTTCCTAGAAGAGAAAGAAACATGTAACTTTTGGCTTATGCTCTTAATGTTAGGCAATTTCCATTCCCAGAATAGGGTGATGTTTTATTAAAATTTTCCCCAAGGAAAAATCAAGGTGCTTTTTATGCAGCAACTTGGCAGCTGAGCATTTGCATTAATTGAGTATGATACCGGTGATGATTCTCTTCTGCAATTGCTGGATATGCTCCGTTTCTCCTCCAGATGGTCTTCTCCCAAAGTCTGCAAAATTGGCTGGAAAGCTGATGTCCTCCTATAAATTGACAGCTATCCTAACAGTAACCATGATTTCCTGACATTTTCAGAACATATAACAAAATACAGGGGGCCAGCTGTTTGCATTTGTGGGTGTTTCGGTGGTTATTTTTTTGCTTTGTTTGGGTTTTGAGGTGTTTTGGGGTATTGGGGTTTTTTTAGGCTTGTGAAATTATCAATGATTCAAGGAAAAAGAAGACAAGGGAAACAGAGGAATCATGACCCAGGTCTATATCTGAGCCCTCCATGTTCAGATACCTCACCTTTTGGGGAATGTGGAATGAAATTCCACACTACCTAAACATGCTGCGCATCGCTGTGCTCCAGATGGAGGGATTCAAATCCCAGCACTGCAGCAGCAGCAGACGACATCCATCCGCTGGAATGAACCACCCATTGTGACAGCGAAGGTCAACAATCTGTTAAGAATTAGCATTAACCCCATAATTACCATCGAAAAACCTGAACAGAATCAAAGGTAAGATTTGAGAAATTTCAAAACTCATCTGCATTCAGCTGCCTTTCCCTCTCTGTGAAATCTGAATATCTTAACTTTTTTTTGTTGGTTTCTCCTCTCACCTGTATAATGTTAGAAAAAACAATTGACTCAAAAGCAATACCTGGTCCCTCTGAGGCTTATGTTTTCACTCTTGGTCAAAATCTAGAATTAGCTTTATAAACACTGTGTAATTGACCTGTGAGGTTCAATAGCTCAGAACATATTGAACAAAGAGCTTAGCAATACTCAAGCAGGGATTGAACATAATGATTAATAGCCTCTGTAACTAGACTAAAAATTGCAAGAACCTCAATCTTCATGCTCCAGGGCACAGACTTATAACCAGCTGAGATCAGGAATAAATTTCTGCCCACTACATTACTGTGAAGTTACGTGCAGAAGGAGTAGTTCACAGCTTTGAAGACTTGCAGCACCTTGTTTTTTCCACTGGCTGGAAAGCAACTACATTGGTCCTTAAACATCTTATTATAGCAAGGCAGACATTCCCAGGGGAGAATTACCTAAATTGAAATCCCTTCTGACAACTGTTCATCTCAACCACTTTTTAAGCTTTTTTAAAATAGCGGATGTTCTACAATACTGTTAGAAAACTGATTACAGAACTACACTATTCTTTCTTGATGGTTAGAAAAAACAAACAAATATACGACAGCCAACCTCAACCAATCTCACCCCACAAACACATACCCAAAAGAAGAAAACAATTCCAGACAAATTCTTTTTTAATGAAAACTGGTTGCAGATTTTTTTCAAGGTTATTCTGTTCTTATGAAAAAGAGGTTGATTTTTCAGCAGGAAAAAAAAAAAATAAAGAACATTAAAGGCTTTCTATTTTTCATTCCAGAAATATTTCTATTTTATAGGAACACATTTTGCTCCCCTTGCTTTTCTTTCCCTTGCCTTCACCCATCCTTTTATGGGCTGGATTTCTTATATGAATTACACTTTCTGCTACAACTGTGTATGCCATTCCCACAATATATTTTCCTATTGTAGGACATCATGTTGGAGTTAAGAGAAAAACTTGGCAGCCCAAGAAAGAGATGCACAGTGCACACAAGATCTAATCCCCGTGCAGCAACTGCCTATTAACTTGGCATTAACACTGCACTTGTACTTCCAAAAACTAATAAATTGGTAAAACATTTTTTTTTTAATTCAGATTGTCTAGACAGGTAAGAATTCTCTCTGGTTGTAACATTAATATTGACTTTATGGTTATTTCCATCTTTAACTTCAAACATGTAAATGTTTATTACTATTTGAACAGTTATCCTTTCATACCCATCCCAATGCAGCCAAACTTGCCATAGCTTGCTATAGGTTTTTGCAGTCCGAATAATATTTCATTATTTGCTACTGGTCTCTGAAATCCTTCTTGCTTACCAAAACCTTTAACGTGCTAAAGGATACTGCAACAGAATGACCAATTCTAGCCATTTTACTACCAGCATAAGAAATCCGGGTTTGGGTTTCCTGATTTTATTATTTCAACAAGATCATGGTCTCAAACCAGAAATGTTCTCCTGTTGTGTAATAAATAAAAACCCATAATACAAAAGACACTAAATATATGACAATCATGAGGTAAAAACTAGAACTAAATGAATCACAAGAGGCCGGTGGGCAGAAAGAGCTTCGCTTGTCATTACGATCTGAAAAAAAAATGAAGTGCCAGTATATAACAAGCTTAAGAAATTATTCTTATGGCAATATGGAAGAAACAACAAAAGCGGAGCAAGAATGTTGTTGCTTTTGTGTTTTTTCCTGTACTCAGAGTCCAGAGAAACCTGTTACTCACCACTGGGAAATCTGGACAGGAACCTTCCTGATCAAGAGAAAACCACACTAAAAAGAAAGTATATTTTAATACTCTGTTATAAAGGAGAAGCTACAAAGCCTGAAGCGTTTAAAATTGTAAAGGAAAAATCATTGAGTTCCTATATGTATTCAAAACAGGTGAGCAAAAACATGACAGAGATCAAATTGGCATCTGTTACCACATGGCAGAGCACTGGAAAGAAAGGAGGACATGAGGAGAGTTACCAGGAGCTGAAGGACAAATATCTAACAATTTGATGTTCAGTTACTTACAGGAATAGGGAGACATGCAGTTTCCTAAGATGCCAGGTACACTCTCCCTTATACAAGCGAGAATAATAATGTATCCTCACCTAAGTGGTGAAAAACAAAGTCTTAAGGGGTAAGCAGGAACTATTGCGACAAAATCCCAAGAGCTACAGCAAGCACCTCACAAGGTTTAAGGACACTTAACTGGAAGAGAGATAGATACATGGGGCTCTGCAACTTTAATGCGCAGAAGAAGCCATGAAGCCAGCTGAATGCACCTCTACCCTCTACTTCTACAGAAATTTCAGTCAAAATCCATAGTATCCATTCCTTTGATGGTGCTGTGGACAGTTAAATCTTTGGGGAAAGTAATAAATATTCTTTTTTTTTACAAATACCCTGATTCAGAAAGGTCTATCGCAATTTATGGATGCAAATGTAGACAAAAGATATTTAATAAAGCAGCAATGACAGAACCTAGACAGAAGAAACACCATAAAACTAAGAGAAAAATGTTTTTTCTTCCTCCTCGTTTGCTACTTTTTAAGAAGAATAGGATAAAAGAAATCTCCTGAGTTCTTTTTTTTTCCCTGTAACTGAAAAGATGACTCAATGAGTTTTCATTATTTATTCATTTATCTTTATAAAGGAATTCCTCCCGAGAGACCAAGACAACCCTCTTTAAGCTGCTCTGGTAGAATACAGGATGAATAAATTAACAAATTCACTTCAACAGTTTTCAAACCAGATCGACATTCTGCCCACGTATATCCATATTCAATTCTCAGTCATATCAGCAGGCACTGCCCACATATGCCAATCACAAGCCTCTACAAACCCGAAAAGTGAATGAAGCCCAGTTCACAAGGAACAAGAACAAGCACATCAAGTGCAAGCACATGCACCTTAAAGCACCCAAGCCGCAGCCCCCAGACATGGATAAAAAAAACTAAAGTATGATCCTCCCTACAAGAGATAAGGCAAAATAAATCAGTACAATGTAGGGAAATCTGGAAGGTCAAAATCACTACTTGAAGCAAGGTAGCCAAAATGAGTAATATGGAGTTTAAAGGATCATGTTTGGTTTAAACACAAAATTAGAACAATGCTGGCTTTTCCAGAAGCCAGAAAAAAAGGCCTGAAAGCGCAGTGGGTCCCAGTTCCTGTTCTGGCCTGGGATAATCCCTGAGCAGAAGCTTGAAGGTTTATCTGGAATTTCTTCTGAACAGCACAACTGCCACCAAAAATTTTGGTCCTACTATGGTTCTGATGCTCCAGTATCATACCTTGTTTTTAAAAATCCCTCACACTACAAACTATTATGATTTCTCAAACAAACAACAACAAAAAAAAGATGTTCAGCATTGAAACAAGGGGCCAGAGCTTTGTTGATCATATACAAATACATTAATTTCGTATACCATGTAGAAATCACACATACATAGACAAGCTGCAGAGCATCCTTGTAACTCAACTACATTTCACAGAATCACAGAATATTAGGGATTGGAAGGGACCTCAAAAGATCACCCAGTCCAATCCCCCTGCCGGAGCAGGAACACCTAGATGAGGTTACACAGGAATGTGTCCAGGCAGGATTTGAATGTCTCCAGAGTAGGAGACTCCACAACCTCCCTGGGCAGCCTGTTCCAGTGTTCTGTTACCCTCACTGAGAATTTTCTTCTCATATTTAAGTGGAACCTCTTATGTTCCAGTTTGAACCCATTACCCCTTGTTCTACCATTGGTTGTCACCAAGAAGAGCCTGGCTCCACCCTCATGACACTCACCCTTTTGCATATTTATAAACATTAATGAGGTCACCCCTCAGTCTCCTCTTCTCCAAGCTAAAGAAACCCAGCTCCCTCAGCCTTTCCTCATAAGGGAGATGTTCCACTCCCTTAATCATTGCCCTGTGCTGGACTCTCTCCAGCAGTTCCCTGTCCTCTGGAACTGAGGGGCATTTAGTCTGAAAATTTGCCTGCCATTTCATATATAAACAGAAAGAAGGTATCTCCAAGTAAACAGACAAGATCACCTATATATTTCTTGACTTATGTCAGATTTACAAATGTACAGAAGAAGAGGAAGTAATTTGTCATGTGATTTCTTGAATAACTTCTCTGTATTTCTTGAACCACTCAAGACCAACTCTGGGGCATTTTTTTTGGAAGCTGGTACCCAGCTGAGGGCAACAAAAGCCCGAGAAAGCAGACAAAATGTTCTGTAGTTTATGAGCTGCCACAATATGCAGCTCTGGTCCTCACCATTTTGCACAGTTCCATGGTATGACAACAATGTATTATTACGCTCACACACACACAAGGGATAAAGTTAAACTACGCGTTTAATCTCAATTACATTTACATCCAGAAACCTTCTTGCTTCAAACATCTGTAGGCATGTTCTGTAGCTTCAGTTCAGGTCAGGATTGTATTTGAAATGTAAAAGCAAATAAGTCTGTGAAACCAGGGATGGCATTGGGACTAATTCAGAATTTTTCTTTTAAAAGTTTCCAGTCTGACCTAACCCAGCTGCACAAAAGTTACTACTGCTTTTATTTCTCCACTTTGGAGTACTTAAGTTACTAAAATACCATTAAATTTACAGAAAAGTAAAGAGCAGTTTCAGTTTTATAGTGGAGCTTGTTGTCCTGCACACATGGTCACTTCTCCCACTTTACCACCATGACTGCTACCAATGTGGGAGAGAGTTTTTATTTTCCCCCTTCCCTTCTCCTCAGAGAGGCAGTTTCCCTATATGCCACTGGGACTAACAGGCAGGAGGGACTTTCTACTGGCAGGCCCTTGCCAACCACTCATTAGTATTTTCTTTGCTCATTTTCAAGTGGAAACGGCTGGTACAATTACTAGCACCCAGACAGATGTTACAGTCACGTTGACTAACTACAGAATGATATTATTAACACCTGCTATTCAGCAGAAAAATGTCACTTGCACTGCAACAGCCCTTCCTTCAAAGGCAGCCATCTATCTCTGTAGAGCAGTTAATGGGGTTTGGCTGCAGAGCCCCTCCAGGGACAAGGCCAGCAGTGGAGATGGGAGCAGGTCTGACCAGCACGAGCTGCTGCCAGAATGTTGCCCCAGTGCAGAGCAAAGTGCTCTGGCTGAGAAGCATCCACCTGGTGCATGGGTTTGACCATCCCTTTCCAACGAAAATTCTACCCCACGGACAAGCGTCCTCCTAAAAGAATTGCAAATTATATACCCACAGAGTGCCAGCTGGTATTGTTTCTCTGTAGTTTCCGTTTGGTTTCTTCCTCTCTCCCCCCTCAATTAATAACAATGTTCATGCCCTGTCGTGTCTTACTGCTTAATTATGTGCTTTGCAGAACAAAGCTTTAAAAATGAGACTATCAAGCTGGAGGGGGGAAGGGGAAAGAGCAGGACAACCAGATGTGCAGAGAGGGGAAAACAAAAGGCATTTTGAAAGGGAAGTGAGAGAATTGGGATTTGGGGAGGGATAAGTGTTGGAGAGACAGCAAGAGAACAAGAAGATGTGCATAAGACATATTGGTTCAGTCACTTTAACATATATAAAATTGTATGTGGTATTAAATAATGCATCCTGCAGTTATCTAACATGATTTAATAAACACTTGGAGCTGTTTATTATGAGATCTCAACCTGCTACTATTTCATGAAGCAATAAATACATACTTCCTGCTGGCAGAGAAAGAATGCTGCATTCTTTTGACAAAACTGGAAAACTAACAAGGCAGCTGAAAATATTATTGGCAAAATATTGGCAAATCTTGTGTTAGAAGGTATACTTTACTTTTTTTAATTAATCTAGACTTAAAGATATTATGAAGAACTGCTGCACCACTGTTTAATTCAGTCACAGTACCCAAGACAGTTTCTCGCACATCCATTTTATTTAAACTTCCTTTCTTTATGCAGTATACTGCTAAAATTTATTTTGCATACATAGTCAAGGGAACATATTTAACACATTAAACAGTAGCTGTTTTATCTTTTCTTCCAACTTGAACGACATCTACATGCAGTAGGGACTCCCAGATCACAGTTCTGGAATCAGTTTTGGGTAGGACGCAACTGCTGGAAAGTAAGAGTTTTTACAAAAGCACTTATGCTCACTGTAATCCTAAAATATCCTTGCAAAAATAATTACTGGCATTATTGAGTATATTATAATTTTGCCACATCAAAATATTTTGCACCGAAAATATAAAAATTTGAGAGAAGGAGAAAGACTTTTTTTTCCATTAGAGTAGGGAATAGTAGCAAAGCCCTTCACATCCACACTAATCACAATTTTACAGCATCGCACTCATATCCAGAGTGACCATTAGGGGAAATTAAGCTTTTCTAGTTTTCTAATTTGTACAAAAAACAATTAGAATCCAGCTGTTGCTTCTTACCAGCGCCAATTGAGTCTGGGGGCACGGGGAGTTTTGTTGATCACAATAAGTTACACTTTCTCTGCCAGCTGATAACTCTCAAACGGCAACATAACTGTTAGGAATAGGACTTCTTTATACTTCCCAATGTATCATGGAGGAAAATAAATATATTTGAGGGTCCCAGTTTCATTTACAATTCGTAAAATCCTTTATCCAGCTTCAGTAACTTCAGGTTTTAAGGGTGATATAGGAGATAAGCTAGCCACATGTGTATAGATATTTATATTCTATTTCTATTTTATCTATATCTTTACTAGTAGTTTATTAGTATTTTGTTATTTTACTAAACTGTGTTTATCTCAATCCAAGTTTCTCCCTTTCTGTTCTCTCCCCTATTTGTGGGGTGGGGAGGTGGGTGAGTGAGTGGCTATCGTGGTTATATTGCTAGCTCAGATTTAACCACGACAACTATATACAGTGGTCTTCAACTATTATTTGCTGAACTTGATTCTCCTGTATTGAACGCAGACAGGCGTCTTTTCCTTCAGCTGGTACTAAACACAGAAAGAATAGTTTTACAAATGAAATTTAAGACTATAGGCAATTTGTAAAACAGTAGATAATTTTCTCTTTAGACAACAGAGTTAACAGAAACATTGACTTTAAGCAGATGTTCCCTTAGAAGTAAAGCAGTGAAGGCCTCTCTATTTTGTAGCAGGAGGCACAGCCTTCAATAGCAAAAAAACAAAACTCAAAGAGAACTCATTCGCCTGCCACCATTTTCATTTAATATACTCTGCGTTGAGGTCACCTTCTCACATGTGATATTTTATTCCACTGCCCTAAAGAAGCCCAGTAGAACTGACAGTAGATTTATCAAAAAGAACTGTTTGTTTTAAGACAGATTAAGAGTTAAACAGCCTTTTAAGATTTCTTCTGAATTATTTAATCTATTTTTATTACCTAGCTGTCCTTGTGAAGCTTAATAATTTAAAATACCTACTGTAACAAGCATGAAGGGAGTTTGTGACCATGAAATTTCATGCAAAAGAGCCCTTTCAAAGAGAAGGGGATACCAAACATTAAATTGCCCAGTAATAAAACTGAGTAAGCTTGGCTAAATCTTCAGAGCAAAATTCATAGTCTGCCCACTAGGAAGTTTGCAGAGTCCACAGTCATAAAATGTTAATGTCCTTCTCAAACAAACTTTGCTGAAACACGACTACTTATCAAAAGCAAAAATGTAGACTGGTCGTCAAATGCCATGTGACTAATCCTGCCAAAACCAGCTTAATCAAATAGGTTGTCAAATGCTTTAACCCATGCTGTGTCTCACATTCTCTATGAATTAGTCATCTTTTTGTTGTTGTTGTTGAAGAGACTTGCACAATTAATAACAAAATGTACAATAAAATACCCTACAGAAACAAAACAGCCCTTTTGCCTACAAATTACTGCCGTGACAACATTTTAAATCCAAAGGGGATATAAGCAGGAAGAAAGAACTGCCCCAGAGACTACAACTATTTTATAAAGCAGAAACTAAAGCATTCATTTTCAACAAGAGATTTCTATGACTAATTCTTTTGTTTTTAAAGGCAGTTCCCACAGTATAACATACCCTCTGCATGTCAGACTCTCAAACCTCAGAAGGCCATACTTAACTGATTAAATCAATGCACACTGGACACAACTAAAAATTTCCCAGCTTTCTCAGTCACAGTGTAAGTTCTAATTCACATTAAACTCACACCCTGTCAGCCAAATACATGCATGACACCTATTTTCAGGGCTCTATTATGTCAGTAAGAAAAATAATTTTACAATAAAGAAAATATGCTACTTTCATTAAAAATGTATCTTACCACCCTACAGCAATGCATTGAATGACAAATCACTGACTTCTGGCAATAGCTGGTGTACATCAAATATCATCCCAGTGCACTGAATAGCTGTCAGTAAATGACAGCAAATATAGACAACTTAATATCGGTTTTCACATTAAAACTTCATTAAATTGTGTACTCGATATATTTTTAAACTTCATTCCTACTTCCCCAAAAACTGCCAGAAATGAGACCTCCTTTGCATAGTTACTTTTAAAGGGATTTATATACTGAAAAAAAACCTGCTGCAGTAAAAGTGAAAATAAATCAAACATTCTTGCTCAGACAAAGAAAAAATATCAGTTAGTGAAATTGGATGCAGTAGCTCAAAACCTGAGTTCCAGAGCTAGAAATCTTTAACTGGTGAGGCAAAAAAATTTCCTCAAATAATATGTGACATCTGACCAGCATTACACATACAAAAATCACCATGTTCCGGTATTTAAGGGGTGGCTACAAAGACGATGGAGACTTTCTTTTTACAAGGAAGAGACGAGGGGCGGTGGGTACGTGTTACTTCTTGGGACATTCCAATTGGACACAAGAGAAAAATCTTTCACGATGCGAACAGTCAGCCATTGGAATAACCTCCCCAGGGAAGTGGTGGATTCCTCAACATTGGACACTTTAAAGATTGAGCTGGACAGGGTGCTGGGCCATCTTGTCTAGACTGTGCTTTTGCCAAGAAAGGTTGGACCGGATGATCCTTGAGGTCTCTTCCAACCTCATATTCTGTGATACTGTTGTTGTGTAGCTTTCACATTTCAGTTTCAATCTAACTGACTTCAGCCTCATCTATCTGTACAGAAAATAGAAGAAAAAAATGCAGAAGTATACAGACTGGAAGGCTTTCAGTTTTATCTCATCACGGCTTTAAATATGTGCTTGTAGTTAATATATTGCATGCTCTCTAAAGCCATTACCCAAATGTGAGATCAGCTGCATTCAGGTAGTTTGACACCCAAGATACCCAAGCCAGTCAGCCTAGAAGAGCTCCTGCAAGAATGATGAATCCACTTTCAAGAAGCTGTAAACATCGAGAGAAATTGTGTCAGAAACTTCCAAGCGCTGTTGCTTGGTTTGGTTACCTCCCTCGGGCTGCAGCAACCCAAGATCTCAGCCCCCAGGTTTCACCTGCTTGTGCTTCGCAGTGAGTTTTGCCCCCGGGGGGTGCTGGTGGTGATCTGTGCTGGTGTAGTTATTTTCAAGTCTGATTTCAAAACAAGTATTAAAGGGCATAAAATTATGCAAAATTAAGCTTAGAGAAAAAAAAGGAATATGCATTTACATGAACCAGAACCCATTCAGTGCAATTATTTCCACAAATTAAGAACTTTCCAGGCCTCTTCATTCCTTTGTCTTTTATTCTTTTCCTGCTGATGAGGTAGCTTCCTCTACTTACAAACCTAAAGCAAATTAAAGCATCCTCATTTTCAGATCAACTTCCACTCCTTTATTTGCATTCTCACATACCATTAATCCGTATTAAAAATAATAATAATAAAGTGTTTCATTATGAAAAATATACACAATGCTTTTTAAGTATTAGGTACTGCTTATTAAAAATAAGGAGAATAATTTCTTCAAAACAGATTTGCATGTTTTCTCCTTAGAAGACACGTAGCCTGCGCTCCCAAATGAATGCATTCATTTGTACAGAACACAGGCAGCTACACGTTTCTATAACTGGTACAGAAATAAGTCTGGGATAGGTAAAAATGAGGAACAGATTTTGATTGTACCTTTTGATGAGAAATCATATCCTCAAATTTAACAGCCTCAAACAGCCCACTGAACCACTATGTCCAAAAATATCCAAAATCTCTTTAATATCATGTAGCTACAGTACCTGAGGTGAATATTAAAGAATAAAGTTGAAAGATACACATGAAATATTCATCAGCTGTAAATACATTTTGAATTTCCACACCATTGTAGGAGATATAGAAGTATTGTACATCAAGCTACTGTTGTGCAGAGATACTCTAAGGTAATCAAATGATTTTGTCAAAAATATAAATAATTTAAGAGTTTTAAAAACACTTAAGTGCTGAAACAAGCAGATAGCATTGGTTTCTTTCAATTCTCCTCCCCAATCACCTCATAAAAGCAAATGGAATTAAATTTTATCAAATGATTCAAAATAACGCTGTATTAAAAAGTACCAAAAAGTTCAAATAAATACCCCCAAATCCAAACACCATAGTTTCGGGGAATTCTCTGAATGGATTACGCCTGGCACCAAAAGAAAGCATGAAAGTATACATAAAAACCCGGGTTTTCTTATTTCTATGAAGAATCCAAGAACGCAACCAGCTTCTTCAACCTCCTGCCCCTGCTGCTGAAGAGACGCTCACCTGCTGCAGCCCCGGCAGGCTGCTCCGCTGCGACCGGGGGCAAAGGGCACACGGCCATCCTAAGGACTCATTTTTATCCTGAGTGCCAATACAAACAAACCAACCAACCACATAAATCAAACTAAATACATAGTAGACAAACACTGAGGGATACAAACTGCAGAAACGGAAGACACATCTAGCAGCACTGCACCATCATCCCAGCTTATAATGCAGTAATCAGCAAAAAATAACAGATTTTGTAATAGCAGTTTCGTGTTTCCCAGTGCCGTGTCTTGCTTTCAGTATTATTAGAATGAGAGGAGGGACCTCAGCCAAATATTGCTTTTATCATCTGGATCTTAATGAAGTTTATGTCCCTACTTGCTGTTAAATTACACAGATTAGTAACACATGAGTAAAATAAATACAATCCTTCACACGATTAAATTCTAAATTACCACATCTGAGAAGGAAAGCACAAACAAGGCACATTTGGCATTTGTTGCCCAGGTTTGAAGGCAGGACTCCTGTTCAAAAGCCTTTACCTCTTCAGGCAAAAAAGTAATTCATTTAGCTGGCTGCTATTACAGACTTCTCAATGGGAGAAAGTAACTTCTAACAGTGTATGAATACTGTGGCAGTGGAATACAAGAACAAGGAATTATCTGGACTCATAAAAGCTGTGGCAACAGCTGACACTGCATAGATGCACGTAAATTAAGGATGCAAAGGGATGCACGTGCATGGCCTGTAACCCATTATATTTCCACACTGACATTTAGATTCTGCCAAGCAATTATCTTAGAGCATCGTATATTTTCCAGCTCTAACCACAAGTTTATCAAATACCCATGCATATGAGTCATCTGTGCAGTTATTAGAAAAGGGATGCTTCACCTAATCTCATTTGGAGTACATCCCATTCATCTCAACCCCATGTACACCAGACACTACCTTGCAGCTGTGTGCATTTGTAATCTGTTCCTATCAGGTGCTTAATACATGTCCCAATCCTACCGCTAACACCACTTTTTTAGTTAATCAAGTCTGTTTCTGAGTTCAAAACCAGCAGCTGCTACAGGCTGACACAGACCCAGCAACCAACGGTTTGTTTAGGATTATGTACTGGATTCACCTTCGTTTCTAAAGATGCTCACAGTGCTATGCACCAATGAGTTACCTTATCAACTGAAGACAGGTCAGAAGGCATGAGACTGGAAAACATCAACAATAACATAAACTACTTTTCCTAGCAATGTCTGGTAGAGACAATAAGTGGCCTTGGCAAAACACAGTGTGCATCTCAATATTGCTTGAATGCATTACGCTTCAAACTGAAACAAGAGGCAGATCATTGATCTAAGAGACTGGGACACCACACACAAGTCCATAACCCATACCACAGACTTGAGCTGCCTTCAGAACAATTCACATATATCATGAATGTGACACATCAACTATGGTTTTATTAGGAAAGAAACCAATTTGGATTCTACTTCCCTTACTACCATAGTCTCAATATTTCTCCTTAGTCTTCAAAAGAAGGCACCAATTTGATATACTATTTGCTTGTGAGACTCACAACAGAATCACAGGAACACCTTTTTCAGAGCAACTTCTTTTTGTAAAGCAATACCAGCTCTATTTTGCTCAATCCTTGCAAGCAATTCAGAGGCAATTGCTTTGGACAACAGAACAACCTCTGGCATCGCTCCCACCAGCTGCCTCCATTCACATGTAAACCACAAAAGGTTGGAGGATATTTTTCCTCACAGACTTCTCCATGAATGATATGACACAATTCAGAAGGGAAAAACCCAAAAAGGCGTGCTATTAAAAGCGGCTCTACACATTCCCAATTAGCACCTCAGCTTCCAAATTTTTCCACACATTCTCTGTCATTCCCTGCTGATTCTCTTACTCTGGTAACCATGCCAGGCTAAACACCTTTTTTTTTTATTATTATTCCTCTCACTCTACTTTCTGTCTTCTGTACTGGAAAGGCAGCTTTTTCCTATTTGTTTCCAACATGCTGAGTGCAGCTATAGGAGAATCTGCTTAATACCTCTAAGTATTGCTTACTGATAGGAGAAAGAAGTTATAGTATCTTACTCATTCTCTTTACCATGTGTTATTGTTTAGTAATGCAAAACAGAGTCTTTATGCAGAAAAACAACATCCTAGAGGGTTCTTGCTAATGCTACAAAACTGTAAGAAGGGACAGTAAATATCCCAAATAATACATTTTCTCTAGCACCCTTCTGCCAAGTAGAGTTATTTGTACAACGCAGAACTACTTCAGGAAATGTTTTACTTTCTGAGCGTGCAGAGTTCACTTCAGATTGCTGACACTGTCCAGAAGAACCAGGGGAATAAAGAAAAAGAAACAAACATCTTGGGACTCCCATGCAGTAAGTCTCTGTCCGACAACTGCTGCCCTCAAAAACACATAAGTACTACATTCTCTGTAACTTCCAGTGAGAGAAAAGTGCTCCGATCTGCCTCCGCAGTTTGAAAAAGGTGAGCATTTGTCCTTAAAAGGGAAGAAAGAGTGAGAACAAGGAGACTATATATATATTTTACTGCCGTATCCTCCACAAAACCTTAGTAAGCTTTGGTTTCATTTTGTATTTTTAAAGTATGAGAATCACAAATTCACTTATATCATTTGACTAAGGAACAACAACAGAAGGAAAAAAAACACAGGAGGGAGACATTAGTACATGAAAAATATCTGTCAAGAAAATTCATGCTTTTTGATGACTGATGAGAGCTTTAAAACAGTAATCAACCCTGAAATGCAACTAGGAAAAACTTGGGAATACAGCCACAAAAACATTAAAGCACCAGTGTTTATCTGTAAGACTGCTACCTAAAACCTATGAGAAAAGAAACAGCAAAGTATTTCAAGAAGAAATTTAGGTATCACTTTAAAAATCTCCATTTTGTAACTAACTAGTTTCTTTCCTTCCTTTTCTTGCTTTTATGCACACAATAGCTACTGGTGGGAGTAAAGTAGAAAGTTATATCCTTCTGCATTAAGCACTTTAAGCTAGGAAGGGTTCAGAAACACAAATTCACTGCCTTCCCTCACCAGATCTACCAGCGCCAAGTTCTCAGGACCACAACTGGTAGGAAATTAGGCTGACAAAGTGACATATTGTCACTCTATTTTGCCTGAACTTCAGCCCCCAAAAAATAATGAAAACACTTTCTATTTATATTGAGAAAATGATCTGCTAAAAAACCACATCAGTCGAATTGCTGATGTCACTTGTAGCCTAAGTTCACATACTAACTTACCTGCAATAAGTTAGTTAACTTCTTTCTCACATGACATTTTCAAAACTGATAAACTTTTTCAAGTCTTTGTCTATAATGGCATTTCCTATACTACTGGACATTCAAACCGCCTGGAAACCACTAACACATGTGCTCTTCTCAATTTTTGTTTTGATCTTGAAAGAGAAGTCAGTCTTTCCTGCCCTATTAGACAGCTCAGATTCCATTTCTAAGAGCCAAGAGGTCTTTTTCTCCAAGTATCCTTATGCACCCCAACATTAACTCATTCAGATGCCTACTCACACCTGTACTATCTATACGTTAATGAATAAAGATGGCAATGAACCTACAAAAACAGTCCTACTACAATGGCTTTCACGCAGCTTTAACTTATAGATTTCTGATTATTCATGCATGTTCTAAAATTTGTTTAAATTCCCTTCTGGGCAAAGGTCCCTCAAATACAGCCAACTTTTATTTTTTCTCATTAATTAATGGGAGCTATTTTTTACTTCATTATTATTTGAATAGTAAATGTTGGAATGCATGTGAAATGAGATGCTATATAAAGGTGCAAGAATTCCGTCTCTTCTTCCTACCGTACTGAGCAGAAATTTGTCTCCTGCTAACTGCAGCTCCCAAATGACTAGACTCCCAAACTTAAAACAGTTGAAGGAGTCATTGATCCCAGCAGCTGAAGTTTTTATGTTGTTGTGCCATACTCAGAGCTTCTTGTCAAAAACCCCATTCCAGATTAAAATGACATTTCTGAAGTACTTAATCACTTTTGAAGATATTTTTTTCTTATGTGCACTCAAAGAACCATTCCTAACGTCCTCTCTTTTTCCCCACTTTTTTACCTTGGGGGTAATAAAATTCTGGTTCACTTCATATGAAAGACTTTATTTTCCAGAAACAGGTGAAATTTCAGTAGACTAGATCAAATCTAGGTCCCGTTTAATTACTTTGTCTCCGGTATTTCAGTTCATTGTTTGAAGTGGACGCAGTCCAACTCTCTGAATGACTCTCCAAGTTTCTGTTTGCCAGTTCAACCACCACTAACCCCTCTAGCCCATGTTGTAAGGATTCTGATCCTTCATCAGGTATCTCTCCCCAACACTTACACTGATAAAACATGGGGTGTACTCACTTCCAGTCACCCTCCTTTCTTTCTTCTGTGTTTCTGACAGACATTCCTACACAATATACTTTCTTTTCCCCTTTACTACAGTCTCCATATCAGTGGCTGTGTGCAAGACTCTGTGTTCTCTAAATAATTCTCTCTCGAGTGCAAATTATTCAGCACATTACAATCTCCTGGGAAAATGGCAGATATGAGAGTACAGACACAAGATGCCACTATGCCAGAAGGCATGAATAGGTCAACTGTTTCTCTTTTGATCTGTAAACAACTACAGCGGTCCTGGACAAGGTGGCTCTGCTAGACAAATGAGAGGGAACTAGGATGCTGTCTCCTGATGTTTTCAGCATCCTGAGACTTTTCCTCCAGAGCTTCAGACTGCCCTCTCCCAGCAAGGAAATCCTATGAAGATTTAGAGTAAGTTACCACGTAGCACTCATGCCAGCAAAGAAAGGTACACAAAGATAATGTCCAACAAACTTCAAGTCACACCACGAAACACACTATAGAAGTATCATCAGGATATAAAAATTCATACACACATCATCTGTCATGACATTAGTAAAGTTATACCCTTTTTATTTTAAATTTAATATAAAAGATATTAAGAAACAACAGTTATCAGCAGAAGTTTTCAGGTGCCACCAGACAGTTAACAACATTTGATATCATTATTCACTTGACATTAACAGCAGAAAACATTTCCTTCATAAAACCCAGCTGTTCTGGGAAACATGGTGCCCTTAAAGCTGTCAGAACAGGAGCTCCAGCCTCCAGAGTCCTGCACAGTCAAGGTTAATGCCCTTCCAAAGCATTTAAGTGCTGCTATTTGTAGTAATATAAACTGGACAACAAGGTAAGGCGTTCTGCCTCTGGCTGGCTGCAGTTGATTTTCTTCATAACAGCCCATATGGCACTGCTCTTTGCATTTGTGGCCAAAACAGTGTTGGTAACACACCCACGTTGCAGCTGCTGCTGAATAGCACTTGCACGCCCTTGAGACTTCTCTGCTTCTCAAGCTGCCCCCACGATGAGTACGCTGAGGGTGACCAAGAGGCTGGGAGGGGACACAGCCAGGACAGCTGACTCCAACTGACCAAAGGGATGTTCTGGGACACATAAACCATGCTCGGCAACAAAAAACGGGGTTTTGTTCTTCCCAAGGTGGCCATTCATCAGAGACCAGCTGAGCATCACTCTACCTGTGGGAGGTGACAAGTGATTGCCTTTGCGTCACTTGTGGTGTCTTGGGATTTTTTTCCTTCGCTCATTAATCTGTCTTTATCTTAACCCACAAGTTTTTTTTTTTGCTTTTCCAGTTCTCTCCCCCATCACACTGCAAGGGGAATGGAGTGAGTGGTTGGTGGGTGCTTAGCTGCTGTCTGGGTTAAACCCACCACATAAGGTCTCCTTTAAAAATTATAATGTAAATACATGTGCAATTTGAAGTTATTATGCTGCTGAAAGTATACATCTGCTACAGGCGGCAGTTCATTCTCTCCATTAAAGACTCATAATTTGCTGAAATAAAATAGCAGAAAAAATTCAGATATCAAAATATAGTGTATAACATATAACTGTAAGGTACTGAGAGTATACTTAAGAATAAAAAGAGATTCTGTATTACAAAGTGATTTCAGGATCCACATCTTTTAGGGTTCACATCCCCTGTTTACTGAGAATCATATCACTATGAATGAAAGCTGTTGTGCACAGCACCTTTGGGAAGTGTTGCGAGTACTTAAAATAAATTTTAGTAAAAAAACAGCAGGAGACAAAAAATAGCAAGTTTAATACATCTTCCCAATAATATTGTAACTATAGTTATGCTCCAGTGTTGCGTAAATATGGGCAACTACTATAAATGATAACATTTTTGTAGAAAGAGGCGGCATTCCAACAGAAATGTGTGACCTGTAGAGCAGAACTACAACCTCTCCAACATCCCTTATTTTCTACGGGATTTCTTCTCAATTTTTTAATTGAGAGACACAACAAAATGACCTATTGAGATCCCTTCCAAACGGAATTATTTCATTATTTCCTTTCAGATGAAATTTTTGTATGCCACTTTCCTACACAGAGCTATTTTATTGCATAATTATGAACTCATGCAAATGCTGAAATTAATGGCAGAGCTGCCAGACCCCTAAGAATAGCAGTGCAAAGACCACCAACACTGCAAAAATTCTAATGCTACAGAGTGAAAATAAAAACTAATATTCCCAATTGGGAAAAAAAAACTAATTTGAGACAAGCAGTACTCTGAAGTGTAAGAACCAACATAAAGAGAAGAGGAAATGAAAATGATTCCACAAAATTAGACATACATAGTACAAAAGCTAAATTGACATACACAATAGCCTGTGTTATATTACTATGAGAGCTGTAAGCAAGATAATTGAACTCTTGTAAACAAAAGATTTTTAAATGCAGACAATAAGCATAACAGTAAGAAAGAGGTTAAAACTTATTCATAATCTTTATTAAATACAAAACATTATATGTCTCAAGTCGAGAAACAGAAAAATACAGAAAATTTGTCTGGAGAAAAATTTTCCACTTTTTTGCAGAAAAGTAATGATTTCAGGAAAGTTGCCATTAAGAAATTATTTTTGAGAAATAAATCAGAGCTAGATCTGCCTCCTCATCTCCATAAAACAGAATAATATCTGCTGATCACAAAACTCAGCTGGGTTGTAAGATACACATGCTGAAACACTATCAGCTTTTCTCCACATCATCCTTCTTTAAGAAAAATACAGAGGTTTTTGATCCTGTTACATACAAAAAAGCATCTGAAATCACAGCACTTTGAAGGATAGATAAAATGTTTATTTCCCAGCTCAAAGAGTAAAGCTTACTACACTTCTAGAGCAAAGGAGCCTTTACTCAGTACTCTTCCCTGGTGTTAAACAAAAAAGCACATGCACACATACACAAGAAAAACGCCCACAGAGATATCCAAGCTTGAAGGAAACAGAATACAAACAAATTAAAACGACAAGTCCCTGTGGTCCCAATTTAAAATACTTCACAGGGAACCCAAGCTGTAAGGTGAAACTATGCTGACCAGGAATGGAAATGGAAACTAAATGTTAACAGGAGCTGGAGGAAAATGGTATAGTTGTAAGTTATTTTAAAGTATTTAAGAATTATTAAGAAGGCAGAAAGAATACAACTTCATCATAAAACACTTGCTTTTCATTAGCGTTTTTGTGAAGTTTGTAACTCTCTAGAGAATTAAGTCACATTTTGAATCCTATATAAGTAAGAAGACATCTTCTCCTCCCTTGAAAACACCCAGATGCCTTCACTATACTCCAGCTTTTCTTCACTGTTCTTCCCTTTATTCTCCTTTCTTGACTCCTACATATTCTACAATGGATTTGTTAACCGCGCTAAAGATCAGGTGGACTTCTAAGCGACAACTCATTTTCGCAAAAATAATTATTAAGATTTTCTTCTCTTCATTTATGCCAGGCATCTGAATAAGATAAAGCATGAACTGCAAAAGATGAACCAATACAAAGCTATGACTATGCCTGGAGTTTTGCCAGCAGAAGTAGTATTGTTTAACAAAATTATCCCTTAGAAAAGTTACCATGCTATTGCAATTTTCATGTGTCCCTAGCTCTGAGCAATAAACCCCAAACATAAGAATGCCAATATTGGATTAAACCACTCAGCCTGGTGCACTTTCTCTGACAATCAATAGATAAACTCTGTGGTTTCTGTTGAGAGTGCACATACCCTTCCAGTGAGAGCCACCTCCAGATGTTTCTCATTTGTCCCCTCCTCCAACATCTGCTCTGTTGCCCAGAAATGCTTTACTCTTGCAAATCTTGGGAAAAAAATCCCCCCCATCAGAAGTCCTGCGAACGCTTTAACCTTCAGAACCAGCCCTGGAACACCATTACTGCGAGAAGGCAGAGACAGCAAGAGGAGCCAATAAGATCAGTTCAATCAAGGTCTCCACAGAAAACTTCCCTCCATCCGAATATTTTTTTGTACTCACCTCCTCCACATCATTTGTAGTTTTGCATACCTGTCACATTCTCCCTCAGTGGTCTTTTGCAGGCTTAACAATCCCAGTCTAGTGGATTTTTCCTTACAACACAGCTGCTCTGTGTCTCCATAACTGCCTTACTTGGGTTCTCCAGTTCTAGCAAAGCCTTTCCAAGAGGGACTCCAAAGGCACCTCGACAGATTACCGAAGAGAGAACAATGAAAATGGTGACTCCCTCTGTAAAGGCATGCTAAGGAGGAAACACCTTTGACTTCCTCTGCTGTCACCTCCCCAATCCCTTCAAAGCCTCAAGTTAAAATCAGAAGAAACAGGGCAGTGTGTGGACTATCTGTAACAGCTGAGAACACAGTAGCAACACAGCTGCTAGCTTCCCTTCCCAAATCCCTCTGGTTAACACAAGGGAAATCATTTATATCAAGTAAATATGGTAAAGTTTATATACAACACATATAACAGATAGACACAGGATTAAAGGAGCAAGTAAAGACCAAACCTGCTTAGTATGGATATCTGTTTGAATATATCATTTTAGAGAGCGCAATTCATTTATTCTGTACTTGTATTCATTTGTAGTTTTAATAGGCTTAGCATCAATACCAAATTTTTACTTATATTTTAAAACAGATGTATAAGTGTTTCTACCTCATTACCTTTAAAAATTGAAAGTCATGCTATGCCTATTTCTGATGTCCTCAGTTACTTCTTAAACATACACTTACTTTAAACAAGCCCTTTTTTTAAGATTATATACAGTCAGACTTCTGCAGAGTGAGTTAGAAAACTCACTTTCTGGAGAAGAAGCATAAAGAAGAGTTCATCTGTTCATATTAAAGCATAACACAACAGGATTTAGGAGCAGGGAAGGAAAGTGGTGGTGGGGTACGTATGCATGCATCAAAGCTTCACTTAAATAGTTTAAAAGAAACAGTGATCAGTTAGGCTGAAGCAGAGACTTCATAAGGAAAAGTTAAGTATGGAATAATTCTCATTTTCTCTCACAAGTTTTCTGTAACCCACTTTTTTTTCTTCCCAAAAAGTAAAAACCTGAAAGCCTAGTTTATATGCCTGCTGCAGTTGCAAGGAACCAAAAAAATTTATGACATGATTTGTACATTGTCATGTTAATCACTTCTACACCTCTTGTCAGCAATCAATCAATGCTGTTAACATTTACCTGAGCAATAACCATTGTTTTCAACAAGAAAATTACTAGCTTGTACCTGTTTTTCTTATTAAGTATCATTTTACAAATCAAGGCTTTGATTCTACAAGTACTCACATTTTTGACATGTTCACATATTTCCCTGGAAGTCAATGAGGCTCTCGGCGCACAAAGCAGAGTGCTTTCCGTGCTTTGCAAAAACTTCACTAAGCAATTAGGAACCAAATACTAAAATCTCTTTCAGTTACCAATAATATGAATCCAAGGAGAAAAACAAGGTGACCTGTTTATTAAAAGATAAAATGCTGCCTGCATCTAGGTTAACAGAACAGCAAGTTTCTTAAATTTATTTTTGTGATTAAATTCAAGAGATCTAGAAGTCTGTCTGAAGAGGAAGAAAAATGACAGACAGCAGAAGATTAAATAAGGATAACAGAAAAGGTAGGAAACAATTAATTTGAGGACTTCTAATCCTTAGGCCATGCCTAGGTCTAAGTAATAATTATTTAAAAAAAAAAAATCATCAATACTTTTTTTTCAAATCAATCCAGAGTAAACAATAGGATTATAGCTCACACTAATTCTAGTGATATTTTAGTGGCACAGCACAGATCTCATGAATTAGAAATACCAAAATGCACCTCAATACTGGAGTTTTGGTTTACATTTTATCATTTGTTTCAGTTGTTAACTTTAGACATTAAGACCAAAATAAATAAAGAAATAAACAAATCTGTTTCAATCACCACAATTTAGTAACACACAGCTGATTTTTCATTATGTGTTTTGGGATTCATTTTTTAGTATTTTACATAGTAATTAGCTAGTTAGGGAGCAAACCCTCTCCAGGGGATCATTAATTAATTACAGACATGTTGTTTATTAATGCATATTTTTCTTTTCCAAAACTGTACAGAAAGAGTGAACATAATTTAGCCCCTTCTCTTAAAAACATAAATTAATAATAAGTCAGGTTTACTGCACAATTAATTATGGCCTAGTTTTAAAGCATCCCCAAGTCTGATCAAGCAGAAGCCTAAGGCTACCTTTTTTTAGCATAATGAGCACAATCTTTTGAACTTTTCTACTGAAGAAGTTTGGAGCTCAGGACAGAGCTTCATGAACCAGTTTGCAGGATGCACACCGTCTTGCTATGAGAAAATGGCAGCTGCACCACAATAAGAGCATGTAGGGGGCAATTCCACGCAAATGCAAGCTAATATAAGGTAGTTTATCCCTTAAAAGTAAAAAAAAAAAAAATTAAAAAATAAAATCATGTGCCAATCTTGGGCAGAAAACTGAAATAAAGGTATGCCTCACTTTCAAAAATAGAGGTCATTCAGCTGTGCTTTCTCGATGTTGATGGCAGCTTTATGCATAACAGAAGAAGTTACAGGTACAACACAGCCTTTTCAAATTAAGAATACAGCCCTATTATCATCATCAACTTGCTAGACCTTGAAGTGTTAAAGCCAGAATTACAACCAAGAGTCCTGTTGACAGCCAGTAAGATGAAATGAGTAATTCTGGTTAGATGCTAATTCACCAGCTATTTGTTCCACATGATATTTCTTAATGCTAATGCCAGTTCCAGAACTGGAAACATTTCAGGAGCAAACCCATGAGCAGAGCAATTCCCTATAAGAAGCACTTACAGGCCACACTTCAGATCAAAAATAGAGAGGTTTCCATTAGCCTGGACTGACTCCACACAATTCCACATGACATGTGTTTAAGAAGAGGTTGAAATGCATCTGAAGAGTAACTAAATAAGAAAACCAAGGAAAACAAACACACATGGCAGGTAGTAAACGTGATGAGATAGTCCCCCTTCCTCCAGGTTTCTGGAGGAAGAACAACATGTTAAAATCAGTATCTGCCCTCCCACTCCACTGCGTAAAACCACTACTAATCAAGACACAAAAAAGAAGAAAGTTCTTCACTTTTCTCTAACCCCGTCCTTCCCTCAACTTTACTAGTGTCCTTTAAAAAGGGAGAACTCAAGATGCGGTGCAAAATTTCTTTTGTTTGTCAAAGCTTACTTTTGCTCTCTCATGCTTTTGGCAGCTAATATTTCCTCTTTCCAGATAAATAATTTGGGAGCCCCAAAATGTCTGCACAAGTTTCCTGCGGAGGAATAATTCCAGGCAAAAGAAGCTTTATTTCTGTTGGAAGCATGTAGTTCTTTTAGAGGTTCATAAATGCATGTGGTTTCCATCTATAGGTTACTCCCTCAAAGCCTCTTGCTTTTGAAACTAACCTCGTGGAAAAACAGGAATGGGAGAAGCTTAAACACATGTATTATGCATATTAATAAAAACAAACAGCACAAGAGCCTCCCCCGCCCTTTTTTTTAATTCCTCGTGGAAACAGGAGATAAGAGACAAAGTTATTAATTTCTATAGATAAAATAATTCAAAACCTAGCAATAAGTTCTGCATTCCTTGCTCTGAAGTACCAAGTGTTGGGATTCAAGGAGGGAAAGAAACAGAAGGACTTCTCCAAAGGTGTCTTTGGCAGATGAGCAGAGGATAGGAATGAGCTTCTAAAGATAAAGCTTTTTATTACAGATATTTCCAGAGAATCTTAACATTTGGATTCATTCTTGTAACCAGTTAAAGGCTGTGTTGGCTGACATGGGATTTATTCTGTATGTTGTTGTCTCTCAGAGTGGCTCATACTGTTACTGACAGACCATGAGTGCAAGTTGGTGTGATAGGACAGTGGGGATGTGAATCCTGAAAGTTAAGTCTAACTTCTGCCTGACTTAATATCTACATTTGAAGTTTTGAAGTAGGCTAAGAAGCAGATTCAAAGTATAATTATTCCCACTGAATATCTCCAATTCTATCTACGTTCTTTGGCAAAAGAAAAAAGAATTACATTTGCCATTTTTTGGCTTCATCTCCAAGACGCTTTCTCTTTACATTTTTCACAAGAGACAGAAACAACGCAATGAAGATAGCCATGGCATTATTCCAAACTTTAATGATAAAATAAACCAAATTCACATAAGTTTCCAAGATGAGGATCCACTCACAGTAGAACATCTACTCCCAATTCTTGCATCACCATTGAATCCCAGCAGCCTCTTGAAATCACCTCCTGGGCTCACCTCCTCAGCAATGAGTATTAAATATACCCATGAGCTCTGCTAGGTCCTATGGGCACAGGCTCACATAGATGTCCTCTCTGAATCTTCACTGGTGACAATAGAATGAAACATCACTTTGACTGTAAAAATCCTCATTTGCACTCACCTCTAGAAAAACAAAATAATTAGTGTTGGCAATAAACCTACCAGAGCATCTCAATTAGAAGTTTGCTGAAATTAATGCCAGAGACAGAACTTTCAGAAAAAGAGCCCCAGGTTCCCTGGCAGTATTTGTTCAAATATGCTACAACTCTTTTTCATAACTGTAACTAAATATTTTTACTTTTGAAATAGTATTTTGTTTAATACATCACTTTGTTAAAGATCATAGTTTGAACCCATTGTCTTAATGTCTTAATAAAAGCATTCTCTCCACACCACTGAAAAGACCTGTTCTTGAGATATAAAAAATATACATATTATGCTTAGTCTAACTCATAAGTGCTTAGTTATTGCAAACTTACTTTCAAAGATACAAATACCATTTTCTTACTGATTTGAACAGAAAGTCTTGAAATGCTAGAGCATGCCTTTTTGAAGGGCAAGCAAATTAGGCATACTCCTTCGTCTTCTCTGGGCTTCTGTCATGATTTGATGACGGCCAAACACATTACATTTAACTGAGCCATGCCACACTAATAACAAACTAAATAAAAAAATTCAAGTATTTCTCCAGATGCTGTCGTCCAGTTTCTGGAATTCTGTGCATCTCCAAGGTCAGCAGGAGATGCCTGTAACAAACATCCTGTTTCTATCTGGTTCTTCTCTGTGCATGAAGAGCCAAGATAAATCATAGAGCTTTTTTTTTTTTGGTAAACAAAAAATTTTTTTTCCCTCAAAACTGAGAAAACCTGCAATCATGAGAGACTTCCCACATCTAAACAAGCCAAGGCATGGTAAGAATGATAATGAATCTGACAAACGGAATCAGCATCATTCTTTGCACGGATAAGCTAAAAACCTAACTTTTTCTGAGCAAGCATAGATCGCTATTTTAACTGTGAAACTGCATCAGTAACGCAAAAGCAAAGCAGAGCAGGTTGGAGATCATTCAATAAGTCTGGCTGTTTAGAAGGCCAATAAATAAATGAAAGCCAACAAACCACACTTTCATGGCTTCTGTCCCAGCATCCCTGGCCAGCCCACAGCTGCTGCCTCCTCTCCCTGTCCATCCCACTTGGGACACGAGCTCCCACCCCAGGTGTACTCCCATTTCCCCTGCAGATGCCTCAACAACCAACAAAGACTTTGGTAGCATCCCTGTCACCACGGAGAAAGAAACAATGACAGTTTAAGAGCAAGATAAACAGAAGAAAGAGAAATGGCAAATACAGGTAATTACACCGATTCTAAGCTATAAATGAAAACAGGCACAAAACAGGAGGAAAAGAAGAAATCAAAGAGCTGTATCTGTGCCTAAGAGTTAATAAACAGCTACTGACACCATATTTGGACTGTGATGCAGTTTTTGTCACCATACCGGATAAAAGGAAATAACTAGAATGAAAACAGAAACTGTTGTAGTAAGAGGACAACTAATACTAAAAGACATAGAAGAGGCTGGACAAACTAGTCCAGGGAGTTCAAAAAATAACTTGTGAAGATCTTGTTTCTCTGTGAGAAAGCAACAATCACTCTAAGTTAATAGAGAGATGGAGACAAAAACACGGGGCTGCTGATTAAGCTCTGTATGAATTTCAATACATTTTGCTAAATGCTTTCTGTAACTGCCTAACAACACAGTGAGGAAGAAAGCTTCAGCTGAGGGGGTATTAACTTAAGAAAAAGAATATGAACCAAAATACACATCCCAGCCTTTGCACTACTTGCATCATTCTTGGGATAACAGAGTCTTCCAGATTTCAAAGCTGAAGGGCATATGTGACCTAACTAATCACAGCAAGTGACCCCAGACAAATTCCTTCAGAGTGCTGAAATTTCAAGACATGAAGTCAGCAAACAAGTTCAAGAGCAGCATGAAGCCAGCCTCAGGTAGTTTCAGGATCATTGTGGCTACAACCCATGCCCAAGTCTGAATGTGCAGTGTCAGTGGAGGAAAAGGAAGACAAAGATCCTTTAAAACAAAATAGCACTGAGTGTGACTGCAGACAAATAAGAATCCACTGGTAACAAGAAATTCGTTTTACTCTCACTGAAAGAAACAGAAGACTCCGCAAACATGTATGTATGAAAGAACATCTTTTTCTATATGTGAGGTATCAAACTAATAAATTCATATACAAAGAAAAGCCCTGCTGAGCACATGGCAGCAGAAAAAATATTGCAAGCCGCTGGTTTTCCTGGGCGAGCACAGCAGTGAATAGGTCCTGAAGCTAGTAATGGTGCTTTCATTTCTTAACAATGAAAAAGATGAACACCTGGGTCCTACCAAGAAACTCAATTCAGGTTAGGTAACTATCTCAGCAGAAACCAAACACAAATAGTTAGAGTTGTTACCTGGAACTGGTGATAATGCACTATGTGCTCTTTCGGTGGCCTTGCCTCCATCATTTATCATTAAGTTTTCAGCAGCATTTACTCTTACTTTTAGTTATTAAATTACTGTCAATGTTTCATATTTAACTAACCTGTAATGCTCAAGTTTGAATTTTCAAAATTGGTATAGAGAACTGCTGTACCTGAAAGAAGTACTAGCAGGACTCTGGAAGGGAAAAAAGGATAAACAAATTCCAGAATATATAGAGAAGGAGATATAAGGGAATGACAATTACTTTATGTCCTATTGTCATCAAAATGACATCGTTTTGTACGTATAAAAACCATTGTGGTTAAATAAAGTAGTTATAGCCTGCAATCTCCTTTCCTTATCCCTTATAAATAAATAGCAAGAGATGTCAATTGACTCAGAACCTTTATTACTGTGGATGGGATCCTGCAAATACATGGTTGTCAGTGATATTGTGACACACAGCAGATGAGGCATCATACATGCAGAATATCTCAGGAAAGCAAAAAGTAGACAAAAATCATTTTCACTTATATCCTTTCATGAGGAGATTTAAACATAGTCATATGGCTGTTAATAGTGTGGCTTGGAAGAAAGGAAAAGAAAAGCAATAAAGTCTAAGTACAAAGATGGAAGAGCCAGACCTATCAAAGAAGTCACACAATTACTTCTTATCTCGCAACCAGGGGATTGCCCAGCAAGGCCAAGAACAAGAAGCTACCAATCCCATACATAATGTACTATGTTTTGTTACTCTACTTTATTTAATCTACTAATAAATTACTGTATCACATATATCCCCCAAAAATAAACAGCAGGATTGACATGTAACCATACTTCAGAGAAATAATAATATTTTGCTTTCAGACTCCACATTTCTGGAATGCACATATCCTCTCATCTGATAAACAGAAACATCCAACACAAAAATACACATGCACATGCAAGAGAAGTAGGCCTAGAAATTCATCTTTGTTTCGCAATGCTTCCCTCATAGCTAAAACACCTGCCTGCAGACCAGAACAGACCTTTATATGTCAGTGTTTTGGCCAGAACATCACAAGTCACTGCTGTGGACATGGATTCAGACCAAGTTCTGCTTCTTTGTTCCGTCCACTTCCAAAGAAAAATTAAGCAAAGGACACACACATATTAACTACTAACATGAACCCTTGTTCCATCCAGTGTCTGTAGGAGAAAAGAAGGCAGAAAAAGGGAGTAACCAGTTTCACTGTTGGCTTAACCATTTTTCTTACCCCATGAAAATAAATTACACTTTCTGGAAGGTAAATGGATGCAGTATCACCAAATATGCCAGGCAGAAGAACACACAATTGAACACATTGATGGCTGGGACAAAGAGTCAAACCACTGCCATTCAACAGGTTTGAGGGATGCTCCAAAATTAAAACTATTCTCCAAGCACAACAGAAAGGCTCTCAAATTTTGGTCTCCTAAAGCTCAACATTAAGAACAATTCCTGTTCTGAAGGAGTAAAAAGTCACTGTCAAGTAAATCTCAAAACCTTCCATATGGTCTCAGATTTTTCTTCAAAGCCTTGAAACCGAACACAACAGTGCAGCCATCCCGCAGTCAGTTTTTCTTGGTGGCTTTCCTACCACTTCTCAATTACTTACTAGCTTGCATTGTGGTCACCTAGACCTGGTTCTGAAGTGTGCCACGTCTTCCAGAACCCGACTTTCTTCCACATGCAACACAGCACAGGGAAGCGATAGGAATCCTTAGTCAACATATAAATATTGGTAATCCTCTGAGAAATTAAGCAAGGCTGTCTGAGGTTTTCTAAAGCCCCCGGAAGTTTCACAAACCAGCATTTTTACAGACTGATGAAAGGCACATCTGTCCCACAGCTGATAAAACAAGAAGCTATCACAAATGGCAGTATTTGCTCTCTTCCATCCATGATCTTCATTCTCAGGCTCAATTGAAACACATTTGCTAACAATATTATCAGTCCTCATCTAGAGGAAACCTTTATTCTTTTTAAGCAGCTGAGAATGGCTTTATAAGACCTGAAGTGCTGGCACTATTCTGTTCCAAATGCACAGGCACCAGCATCACACTCCAGTCCTAAGAACTAGCAGCATAATTCAGATTCATAGTTTGTTGGAATGGCCTCAAAGACACGGCAGCAGAGACCAGTAGATTTGCTGGGCAAGCCAACGTCTAAGCCTTCTGCTACTAGGGAACCACTGAACAACACCAGATCCTCAGTAGTGTAAGTGACCGGTACTGGGGGGATGAAGAAGTGGAGTTAGGAGAGGTAGGAACACAAACCCACCAAACCATCTGCTGGGAAATCACCTTTGTAATAGGAAGGCTCCTGAGACAACCCTCATCCTCACCCATCTTCTCTCCCAAAGGTGGCAGACTGGAAAAATCTCTATCTGATACACAAAGACCTCATGAATCCAAGAACTGCATAAATGAAGGTGGGCCTCCCACAGCAGGCATCAGATTTTATTATTGAGCTTTTACCTCCCTCTTGCCTCCCAAAAAAATTTTGCCTGTGTCATGTGTCAAGTAACACTTCATAAGCATCAACTTCCAATACTGAGTTATCTTCTGCCTAGAATTATGTTTCCTCTTATTTGGTTTCTGACATACATCTGAACAGACCCATTTCTCAAGACACTTGAACTACCTTTGTACACATTTGTCATGGTAACTTAAACCACCAGATGTGGATTTTCTGACCCAGTTCCCTGGTGTTATTTAGAAACTGCTTTGACACCTATACTTCTATGTTAATTTTCCAATTGTTGGGGGTTTTTTTTATTTTCTAGCATTACTTCCTGCATCTCTTTCCCATCAGCCTGTCACAACTGATAACCACACACTACCTTCTTGTCCTATCATTAAGCAGATGAGAACTGCATCAAAGTCATCATACCCCCTAAGCCAAACCCAAATTCTCAGCACTGGTGACACCCCCACCGAAAAGGTATTCAGGTCATTTATAAACATTACCCATAACCACTTCTCTGGAACTTCTCCATCACAACATAGCACACATCAGAACATAAAGTTCCATAGTCACCAGTCTCCTGCTTCTGGCATACAAAAAAAGTCACCAAGAAGCAGACAGCTCAGCCATGGCTTGTAATGATTTTACCTAGATCAATAAAGAATTACTGCACCCAAGAAGGAGGGACAACAAGCAGTCTTCCAAAACCCCTTCTATCACAGCCTCTTCCCTAAGTCTGTAACATACCAGCCCCACCTTTTAAGTCTCTCAGGAGGGAAATAATCAATGTTTATTCCAAGATCCTATGAAACGTAACACTGAGTCTCAAGAGGGCTAGATTTCTCTCTCCTCCATCTCCCACAATCCAGATTCTTTCCTGCAGGAGAAGAAAGTATAGTTCCATATCTACACTTCCTGCATGTACTTCTTTCTCAAGCTACTTACTGTAAGTAAAACTAAAAAAAAAAAAAAAAAAAAAAGTTATTGTGTGTATTGTGTGCCTCTTGCATTATGGCATTCAAATTCCTCTTGTCCATTCTTTACAGAGCTCTACTTATTTCCAATTACAGCCCTCCCTTTAACTCTTCAAATTCAAAATGTCCTCTACGCAAGAGTTCTGGTTCAGAGATGAGTGTCCTTTAAACCAAGGCATTTTTCACAGCAACATCCCACAGAGGAAGTAGTGGGTTTGGTTTGGGGTGGTTTTTTGTGGGTTTTTGCTGTTGTTGTTGTTTTGAGAGGGAGAGAGGGCGAGAGCAAGCACATTACAGAATTAAGAAGTAACTGAGCAAAAACTCCCTACCTATTCACACACTTCCACTTCAAGCATGCAGGAATTGTCCCATGAGTGAAATAAATAAAATTTGGCTTCCTCTGAGTTGGTAGCTCTAAACATAGTAAGGAGCAGATGAGTATTAACGATTTTGCTGAGGTCAGAGTATTCATAACACCTCCATACTCTCCTATATTCACCAGAACTTGCATTCCAGCTTTTCCATCAGAGAATATTCTTATCCCCACCCCTCAGCCAGCTCACATGCTTTTTCACCAAGCATCTATGCATCCAGTGTCAGCCAGCTTCAAAGTTATTGGGTGGAGTCAGACCATATTATGTATGCAGAAGACACAGTCACGATATCCTAATTTCCCAAGGAAGGTGGCCTTAAAAAAAGATGCTCTTGATATTGGACAAAATTAACACTAAAATTGAGCTAAACAACAGCAATGCAAATCACCATATAAGAAGCAATAATCACAGCAATTCACATTGATTTTGAGTCTTAAGATTATTTTGGTTTGATTTCATTATGACAATGATGTCAATCTATCTAGTACACATACATATGACTGAAGGTCTTAAACCATTATTTAAGTGCTTAGAGAAGCCACTAACAACAGAAGGACAAAAATCAACAGCTCGAGACTAACAATAATTTAGAAATAAATCATAACAGCAAGCAGCTAACCAAAGGAACAGGTTACCAGCCTTGCAATGAGGTTAGTGTCAACATCAACATTGGCTGTCATTCCAACAAACATGCTGCAATTCAGCCACATGTTATTGACCTCGATCACATTCAAGTGAAAAAGCAAGCAGTTCCATCATTATAAGACAGACTGGACACTTCTTACACTAACAGTCCGAAGACATCAAAGCAATACTGCATAGTTGGAAGTTATTAATCTAAACTTTGACAAACTACTGGAGCACAAATAAAACATTCACTCCAGGGCCAAATGTTTGTTTATAGATAGCTCTTTGCATGGAGCTCTGAGGTGTTCGTCTTCTATCTTTGTATCCAGAGTAGATAATCAGTGCTTTGCCTAAAAGAATGAAGCGGATGCTTTCTGTGCCAGAACCTATCCTCAGAGAGTGAAATTTAGGTTGCTTTGAAAAAGAAGGGAACTCTTTTATGTTCTTTTTTTTTGCAGTTTGCCTTCTTCAGAGAGTGGGTAACAATATCTCGGGGTACACAGAGATGCCTTACTCTCTCCCACTCAAAAAGCTTTGAAAACAGCCAAGAAGAGCCTATCCTCCCCCCGCAATAATATTTCATGATAGAAGAAACCAAGCCACAAACCATTGAAAACACTGAGAATCTTCCTGCTGATTTCAGTAAGTACTGGAGTGGGCCCATGTTCTAGTTCCCACAATGTGACCGGTATGACAAAAAGGAAAAGGCTAAAGTTAAAAAAAAACCCCACACTACTATTACTTTGCTGCTTTGGATGAAAGACTATTCAAAAAGCAGTCTGTATCCTACTCCTTTATTCACATGAGTCTCTAGAAGTTGTCATAAGGTCTTAGAAAGGCAAATAAGCTACCAGTGGATTTAAATGGATTCATTCAAGTGTTCTCACAGACTGAAGTAAAGGCCAGCAGCATCTACATAAAAGTTTTTTCATTCAAAATTTAATCAAAGCAACATAAGAGGACAAAAAGGTGACAAATCCTACATTACTCCTTCACGCTATTGTGTTCTGAGCTTATGAGCAGGACTAAACACACCACTAAGATCCCTGAAGCACTTCCAGAAAAACTATAAGTATTTTCTGACATGCAACTTATTCACAGGCTTCATTGTTCATGATTCTTTTGGTCCTCATTTCCTGGAGGGTCCTCCTGCAGTGCTGTACATTGCTCAGCTACTGCATGCAACTTAAAGCAGGTAGAATGAGATCCACTAAACAGCTTAATTTTTCCTCTTGGTTCCTAAGGGACAAACAAGTAAGCACCTCATGTAGCACCTACAATGCACAGATTAAACTGACAACTGACTTGGCTGCAAACCCAGACCCTGCAGCTTCAGAAGGGTCATCTTCCTCTTCATCCCAGTTTCCCTCCCCACTTCAGACATTTCAGGTCCTTCCTGGCCAGCTTCTCCTTCTGGTGTTCTGGGTACAACTTGAAAGGTTAAAACACAACTTCTTCTCTACTGAGGTGTCAGGAGCACAGAGTCCTTCCCCACAAGTTCATTGCTACTTGTTCAAGCTCTGCTTCACAGGCCAACCTCCCTCCAGAAATGGGGAAACACACGCTGGGAGGAGATGCATAGCCTCTTTCAGCACCGTGACAGGAGAAAGAGTATTTTTTCACTAACTGGACAGGGAGAGCATGCTGCTTGTTCAATGTAATTTCTGTTTCAATAGTTGGCTATTATCATTTTTCCTGGTAGTAGATCTACAACGTTGCAGTAAAACAGTGCTTGGACAACTACCTCCTTTCTCTCCCTCTCATCTGATATTCCCACTTACTGTCAATCAATACTATGTACACTAGCTAGAGGTCTAGACTGTTTTCCTTTTATATCATGGTATGGTCTTAGTACTGTTTTTCAGAATAGTCTTCTGATACCAACAAATGCGCCCACTCCTCTGCTCGCAGATGTTGTCTCCTTTAGAAGCATGTGTCATTACAATCAGGTACAGTATTGTTACTAAAGATTGTTTTATATTCTAATTTGAAGGATGCTTGAAAACAATTAAGTAGCACGCGGTACTGCCCATTCTGTGATTCACACTTTAGGCTACATAATCGCCAAGTACCATTGTGGGGAGTTCAAAGAGATAACAAGGACAATAAAAAAATCTCAGCACACCTTTCTTCTAAGAAACATCACCTAAAACTACGGAAATGATTGATACTAATGTCACTTCAAGTTCTTCCCTATTTACAGGAGATAGAAGAAAATTATTTTGTGTACTCTTCCCACTAGCCTTCTCTTACTGTTTCTGCAGTAGCTCACATCAACAATCTGTCAGATTCCATTCAAAACATATTTGAAAGATTCTTTTTCCCCCAAACTCCCTGAATTTAAAGAAAAATTTGCTTACGTTGCCTCCCATTCAAATTGAAAGCCAGGTTTAAAGAAGACACAGACAACCTATAGATAAACAATCCTGGGAAAGGGAGGGGACAGAAAAATTGCCATCTTCATTATGACAGCACTTTTTAATAGATCTTTTCGAATCCTGTGGCAAATTTAATACAAGATACTTACTGGGTGGGTTATAGCACAGATGTACCACTGCAACAAGCAGAAGAAAGCACTGGACAAAAATAGGCCAGATTTGTAAAACAAGGATTCAGAGTCTAACAATCACATATCCACATGTGTGTAACTTTGTGGGAGGAATCAAGGTCTACCTGTGTTGTAAGAGACCTACAATAGTTGGGACCACCAAGTGATACGACAAGAGTTCCTGAAAACAGAGTCTGACCCCAGGACCTTCACTGCAGACCTCAGAGGGGTTGAGCTGAGTTACAGCTCTCTGCAACACGTTAGAAAAGCACAAAACATCTGCATTGCTATTACTGAATTTGAGCAGAGGAGTATGCAACTCAGTGTGATCTGTTTAAAAAGAGATGAAGTCTGATTTGACCCAAAATCAAGGGCATTACATCATCATTTATTTAATCTAGAATCTGGCATTACACAGCAGCTATCTCACTGTAATCAGCCAAGAATTTAAGCTTACAGCATGCAATGAAGAAGAAAACACAGAAATGCCAGAAGCATAACATCAACACATGAAAATATTACCATTTGCTTCCAGTAATGGTGGCAGAGGGAAGCACAAGGCAAGCACTGATTGCAGAGTGACAAAGCCATCACACCAAGACCTACACACTCCTTCCTGTATCAACTGGCGCTGCAGGACAACCTGCACCGACCTGAACCTCTCAAAGCCCACCAGAAGTAAGAGCAAGCACAAATCCTGAGCAGTGTATTTTACAAATTAACACACATATCATATTGCAGATAGGTCAGGACAAGCTAATTACACTGAATAACCAAGTGTCAGTTTTACCAATACAGCTACCTGCTGGTTTTGTAGTGGTGGGTTTTTTTTCTTTTATTTCATAAGAAGCATCAATCTCAGCTGACATATTCAGCAAGACGTCAATGCAGCGGCACTTTATATAAGGTGTCCTCTCAAGAGTGATGTTCTTTCACTGTCTGTTACAGTACAGGCCTACAATTACGAGAACTACCATGGGCAAAGTTCTATAAAGTATTTTCTCTGCATGCAACATTTCTCTGCATGGGATGTTTTTAAATGACCACTTTTCATATAACATTCAGTTTTATTATATTCCAGAAAAACCTAAGCATTCCATTCAGAGCCTTTAACCAACAAATTCATCTGGTAGTTATTTGGAAAATGAAAATATGTTCAAGGAATATGCATGTATTAACACATATAGACATTTTAACACTATCTATGGGTTTCTTTTAGCACTAGTGAGAAATACTAAGGCATACCTGGAGTACGCAAGGAACAAAGATATTTAACCTACCTCATCAAAGCTGCTATCTTCTTTCTTCAAGGCTTTAAAATAAAAAAAAAAAAAAAAAGAAATAGTTATCTGTACTGCATTTCAATGAGCACAAAGTAACTAACATCAGAAAAGAGAAAAACAGAGCGGCGTTTTCCTGTTATAAAGAACAGGCTGGCATGAATAACAATTTTATACTCAAAATCTGAATCTGTAAATGGAATGTAGGGCTGCACAGCATGTTTCCAAGAAAGTATTTTTACATATTTATGAAAAATACTATTCTCTCAGGTTAAAGAAAATAAGAGTTTGCAAGGTTGGGGTTGTTGTTTTGGTTTTTTTTTTTTAATTCCTAGTGAGAGTGAAAACACTTTATGGAGAACTTGACAACTTCAAAAAGGGAAAGTATAATAAACACCCAACCATTTGTTCACGTTGTCAAGTACTAAATCTTTATGAAAGACTGTAGCAGGTTTGGTTTTGGTTTTGGGTTTTTTTTACAATATGACTTGCATGAAAGCAGAAGAGATTTCTATCTTTCTTACATTGTTAACCAGCAATTAATCAACAAACAAGAAAGAGGAAAAGAGTGCAGAAATCATGTGATCTGGTAAAGTAAGAAAATTAAGACATGGATAGTTCTGAAGTTCAGAAGCAACAGCATTATCAAATTAAAAAAAAAAAGAAAAAAAAAATAAATTAAATTTAAAAACACCCCAAAATGGTGGAAGCTGTATCAGAGGCATAACAGAGGCAGGACGAGGACACCTGTGCAGAAAGTGCTGCATCTCCACAACCTCTGCCATGTGCTGCAAGGCACAAATCCCAGATGTCCTGTACAGTACAGCAGGCATGGTCCAGCCTCCCTTTGCTTGCCAATTCCCATTGCTTTGGGATGTCAAACACATCTTCCCTCAAGTCTTTGAAGATTACTGTTTTACAATTACTCATTTAGATTTCATGCTCAGTAATGAAACAAAACAAAAAAACCCTGATGTGGAACACTTGAGAACACGCCTCTGATCTTTTCATTTACCTTTCAGGTCACACGACATACAAGCTTTAAATTAGTATATAACACACCTAGGTTATGCTGACAAGCTTTCCTGCCTTACCAAAACATAAGACTTTCACATGACCAAAACATTCCAGGAATAGCCAAACAAAATTTACAATGTAACAGAACAAGAGAAAACAGGAATCTGTGATTCAGTGTGCAGTTTTGGCTTGTCTTAACTTCTACCTTTGACTAAATTTTTAAGACTCTCCAAAAAGAATATGAGAGTTGTGGCCACTCATTTAATCAGATTCTGTTTAATAATAATTCCACTCACAACCAATTCACTACAAAGCATTTTCAAAAGAGATCATCAAACCAGCATATTTTATACAGCTATGTCTTAAAAACGGTTTTGGTTGGTTTGGTTTGTTTTGGTTTGGGGTGTTTGCTTGTTTTGTTTGTTTGTCATTGATTCAATCCTTTTCTTTTTAAACCACTAAAAAAACCTTTGCTGAACTTAAAAATAAACTGTTTACAAATGAACTTCTCATTATCTCAGGTATGTGAGCTATGTGAGTGTACATTAGAGGCAATTACTGAGATGACCTTTGTCTTAGTGAGGAGCTGGTAACAAAGCCCAGGGATGCTCAGAAGGGCCACAGACTGCTCTTGGTGCACTGTGAGCAATCTCAGCAATGTTTTCCCTCTCTTTCTTTCTTTCTTCCTTCCTTTCTTACTATTCTGGTGTTAGTTTTTGACTATAGATACTGCATAAGAAAACTGGAATTAAATGGAGTTAGCTGAAGAGTTCTCAAATATGGTTTTGGTACTGTATGATTCAACAAATGCATAGCCAAGAACTCTTTACATAACTAAAATAGGATGGTAATTTTATAAAATTACTCATTATTAATTTTAATTACATAATTATCAAAGCATAAAACTACGAACCAAATCTAATAAAAGTTTAAATGTGAAAATAAACAATGAGTCAACTGAATCTCTGGAAGTTGGTTAACATACAGTATGGTACATTCATTCATATGAATAACACAGTATGCAAGCAAGGAAATCAGAATTTTTGAACTAATTTGGATGTTCGTATAAAAATGGATATGCTGCCAGAAACTTATCAATAAAAAGAATTCCATACAATTTTCAGATTCTTAGTAGTGTAAGTTCTTTACAATGACCAAAGTATTAAGAGGAACACTCCTTGAAACACCAGAAAAATTCTGCCAGGAGAAAGGGTGCCTTAGCTGCAAAGATGGTTTATTATTCTTGACCTGTGAGTGTGCAATTTCTGCAGTAAAAGGCGTCCTATTTTGGAATATTAACTCCAGTTTGTCACTATAGGACATATGAATTTCCTCTGACACACCACAGTGCCATATCATCCTTTACCAGACTTTCACAAAGCAAGTGCTCAGGCTGAAGGCTCAGAGATGAACAATTTCACACATCACATTTTTCAGCTAAGCAAAACAAACATTGTTAGCACTAGGTACTCTAACAGTTGCAGGCTGGATCATAATTTTGCAGTATGTATGTATAATACAGCCAGTTCTTCATCACCCTCTGCCAGTCTCCATATGTGGTGGCTGGAAAGCATCAGTTCTCAGTTAAGGAGATGAGCCAAGTCTTGGGGCTACTGTTGGTACCAAATAATGGCCCTTCACTGTGCCCCAGGGATGACTAATCTGGTTTTAAGGCTACCTCCTCTTTTATCTAAAGATGCTGGGGAAATAGCTTCAAACATTACTTAACATACTGTGGCACACTGTAGCCTCTCCAATAGAGGATTAGTTTGTGGGGAGAAAGTGATCCTGAAGGTAGTTTCTTAACTTGCAAGCCCTAGCAAAAAAACAAAACCAAAAACAACAAACACTGCCAATGACAAGTAGGATACATTTCCATCACTCCCATCCAACAGGCTAACATAAACTTTGGCATCAAAATGATGGGGTCTCATAGTATTGGAAGAATTGTATTTGGCAGCTGGGATGCTGCCAACAGAGTGGGAGGCTCAGCAGTGCTGCACCATGCCAAGAATGGCCATCAGGTGTTCCCTACTGCGGCATGGGAGAGTCGGACTTGCTAATTTTTTGACTCCAACACCATGTTACTCTTGTATCACTTACATGGTTATGCTCATGTTGCTATATCGTGCACTTAAACCTATGAAAACACACAAATTGCAGCAGAACAGGAAAAGTTAAAAGATCATCACCATTATTTATAATAAATCACAACTGAACAGATGAGTGATAAAATTCCAGATTAGACACGTATTAAATCAGTCATTTGCAAATCTCACGAAGGAACGAGCTCTTCAAAAAAAAAGAGCTGTAAAATCAGAGTGACAAATACTCAGAAAGACTTTTTCTAATGAGGTTTTGGTTTTCTCTCCTTCATTTCAAACTAAGAGTTAAGTACAGCATGTGTTTTAACTGACGATTTCCTGGTATGCAAGTCAAGAGTTTTTTAAACACAGGCTTACTTTGCTTGGGTTTATCTGTGGCTTTGGGTATCAGGGAGTGGACTATGTTCAAACCTCATACTGATAAATTAGAGGTTTTTTGCTGAAAGTGCAGTCACTACAGTGATGAGCATCTGAAGATCGAACAGTCTTGCTAGTAACAGCTGAGGTTTTAATCACAAAACAACCACCACAAACAAACAAAAAAAACAGGCACCCAACCACACTCCCATACTGCTGAACACACAAAGAACTCAAGGAGCTGGAAGACATCCATGTCTCCAAAATCAGGCCAAAGCTCCCAAGGAAACTACAAGGTTGTTTATTTTGTGAAAAATGACCGAAAGAGATGATCACACAACAGAGCCAACTAAAACATACAGAAATTACCAGCCAGAGGTGCTCTGCTCCCTAAAAGGCATTAATGGGACTATCACTGTCACAAGAAAGCAGCATCCTCATTCAAAATATTTTCTTTCTTTAATGACTTCTGCCATTAGTGAAACCTTTCCACAGTTCTGTATAAGAGCGTCTCTCTGTATCTATAAACTCGCACACAGACACGTGACAGACCAAACACCTGACTGCCTTTTTTTTTTTTCCTAATCAAAGAAAGTTAAATGCATTTTACAAGTTTAAGACTGATGATAGGCGAAAGCTATTTTCATATTGGGACAAAGAGATGTACAACTTGCCATTCACTTCACAATTGAAACTTGGCATTTACCCTTGAAACTCTCTGGTTTACCAATACGAATGAGCTTTTCTCAGAATTTTCATCTTACAGTATGACAATAAAACATACCTGATTTCAAATGCTATCCTATGCTTAAAGTTTGCAGTCCTTAAAAGCTAAAAGTAGTACAGTGAATGCATATAAAACACATGAAAAACTATAATGCCCACATACTTCAGTGCACCTCCTTGGTAGGGGTTCAGAGGAACAACCACAACCACACACTACAGCTCGTGGCCGCAGCACAGACACTTCACATCCTCTCACTGGGACAAAGCAGCTCTGAAAGTTGCCCCATGTCTGCCAGCCAGACTGGCTGTAAGGGAAAACGTCCCAGTGGGACAACCCCACTGGGCTGCAGAAGGGTCCTTATGGAGGGCCTGCAAGGACAGGAGCTGCTGGGACTGCTGACCCATCCCAGCTGCTGACCAGCTTTCTGGCACTGCCTCCAGCTGCTCTGCCCCCCAATCCCGGGGACACCTCACACCTCCTGCAATGTACCTTCTCTCCCTGCTCCACTGCATGTTGATGCTGTCAGTGGGAATTAATACAGTGAATTAAGCAAAGCAGTGTGCCAAAGAGCAAGCTATACACCAGTCTGAGCAGACCAGAACTCTTTGGCATTGTTCTCAGTAATAAATGCGACTGCAAAATAAACTGGTGCCAAAACCAGAAGTGGCATGGTGATAGCAAGAGATAACACGCTCAGCAGCAGCGTTCAGATAACGCTACCTCAGGATGCTTCATGTCAGTGAAAGAACGACAAGACTTTGCAGCAGATGACAGACTTCTTTTGTCTGGCCTCCTAAATCACTGGGCCGCCGCTATCAGCTTCAGCATCTCATGCCTCAACTTAAAACAATGTGCAGCCCGAAAAAAAATAAATTACCAGACCTGCAACAAAATGAAAATAAGGATTTGTTTTTTGCCAAGGTTTGTCTTCGGCAATGGAGGCACGCTAGCCAACTCTCATTTATAGTTTGGGTTTTTTTCTAGCCTATTTCGGGCTAACTCCACTACAGACCCACGCAGCACTGCCGGGAAAGAGCTGTTATTTTCCCAAGAAACGTTTTTCTGGAACAGCGTTGGTTCGGGTGTTTCCAGCCTTGCAGCGCTCAACCTACAGCCCCTGCAACCGAGCGAACCCCTCACTCCTCGCCGGGCACCCTTGCCCGTGCTCCGCCGCCGGCGGGCACGGCGCTGCCCGGCAACGAACCGACCCCCCTGCCCTCCGCAGCCGGGACCCCCCCGGGGGCTCCAGGCAGCGCCGTCGGGGTCCCCTTGCGGGTGCAGGACTCACCTATTCGGCCGAAGCTCTCCGATAAAGTTCTCCGCAACTTTTTCATCCTGCTGATCTTCTCGGCGGAGTGCGAGTCGATCATGTCACACATGGGGGGGCGACGCCCCCCCGCTCGCCAGCCGCCACCCCCGCTCCCCTGGCTCCGGGGGAGACAACCCCCTCTCCGGCTCCGGGACTCCCCAGTTGTCCCGGGGAGCCGCCGGGCGCAGCGGGACAGCGCTGGTCCCGCCCGAGAAAGGAGCCTTAAGCCGCGGCAGCGGCTGCTGCTGCTGCCGCTCGGCTCCCCGCCGCCACCGCCCGGCTCATCGCTCCGTCCCGTTCCGCCCCCCTTCCCCGGGCTGCCCCGGCAGAGGCAGACGCGGCGGGGAGGGCAAGGGGGGAAAGCAGCGCCGAGGAGAGACGGAGGAGTGAAAGGAAAGTCCGGCGAGGGGCTGCGGGCACCGGCGGAGGGAGGGAGCCAGCCAGGGAGGGAGGGTGCGCGGAGAGAAAGGGGGAGGCGGAGCCTGGGCGGGCCTGGGAGCCCCTGTCGCGGCCGGGGGGAGGCGGCCGGCCCTGCCCGCGCTGGCAGCCGCCGGAGCCGAGTCCCCGGCAGCCCCGCGGCGCCCCCGCCCGCCCCGCGCCGCAGCCGCCCCGCCCTTCCCCGGGCGGCGGGACGGGCGGTTACCGGGGTGAGGTTGGAGGGAGAGGAAGCGGCGGCGGCGTGAGGGGGGAAGGCGGGGAGAGCTGGGCCGGGCGGGCCGAGGGATGCGGGCTTTCTGCGGGCGCGTCCCGAGCGGGAGAGCGATGTGGCAGTCCCCGCCGGGAGCCCTTAGGGCGGGGGCAGCATGGAAGATGTTTGTGGTAGCGTTTGGTTGGGGAACAAATACATCGTGTGCATCGGGGGTGTCGGCGCCCCAAGCCATTGCATCGCAGTCTTCTGGGGACGCGCTGCCTTATCCCCCGAGCCGGCAGAAGTCACCGCGTCGGGGCGCGCCGAGGACGCCAAGGGCTCCGCTCCTGGGCGAGGGATCCGCTGCTCCGTGCGGAGCGCGGCTTTTAAAGGCCGGTGCAAGTTGTGTAGGTTTGGCGGCGGAAGAAGCCGCCCTCCCGGCCTGATTTCTGGGTGGGTGTTGGCTGGGATGCTACCCCAGCAGCCGTGGTGAGGCTGGTAGGAAAAGGGCCCCTTGCTGTGAGTGTACACCCAGCCCTTCAAGTTGAAACTTGGGCTCCTCTCCATTTATGTCTCAAAGCACGGCCAGATAATATGCCTTCAAGTGCGCTAGTCTGCAGCTTAATGAGTGTTGGGAGCTTTTGATCTTGTTAACTCAATTGAACCAACATTATTGAAAAATAAATCAGTTTAACCCATCAAGATGGATGGCCATGTCTAGTCTAAAATTTAAAATAGGTACTTTTCAAGAACAATACACGTTAGGTAACACATTTTAAAGCCCAGGTTTGCATGGTTTAAAATGTGTTTAAATGCATGTTATCTGATTAAAATGAACCTGGGTTTTAATGAGGCTAACTAACACAATTTACTGGGATTAGATGGTGTCCAAGCTAAGAGTTGTTAATTCAATTTTAGAAGCACATTTGTCTAGACAAGTGTTTAGGTGGGTTGGTTTTAAGCCATCTGTAACTCGAAGCTCTGGGATCAGACCTTTCTATTAAAATGCAGCAGAGGTGGCAAATATGTAGCATCTCAAGGTGGAAGTTTATCTATTTTTTACTATAATCTACTCTAAGTGTTTATACTTGTATCTCTTGTGGCATACAAAATAATGGTGAATTGTGCTGCTATATAGCAATACAATCACCCTGGTGAAATATCTTATACATAACCCCTGAATCTGCAGACAGTTTGATAAAAAGGCTTTCAGAAGTGTGAATACTGTTGACCCTGTTAGCATCTTGGAAACAGGAGCTAAAATGGCACTTTTAATGTTATCTGTGTCATGTTATGGAAGGAAATTGAAACAAGGTGGAAACAGAAAGGTTGTAAATAGCAATGCAGGGAAAGAGAGGAGAGATAAAAATTACAAAGAAACAGAGAAAAGAAGGGAGGACACAAGCACTTAAGGATATTTTATTCAGTCATTGCAAAAAATGACATTTAAGTCCTTAATAAAAGTTGATAGTTTCACCTTTGTTTAAATGTGACGTTACTGTTGGTGAATATTTCTGCTGAGTGGAGGGGAAAATGCCATCATCATAAATAAAATATTCTGGTCCAGGAGCTGAAACTAAGTTTAGCATCTGAGCCCTTCACACTTTCCATACATGCCATTCACACTGGGCAGCCCTGCTGCGCAGCTGAGACTTGTACCAACACCACTGTAATTCAGTCTGCCACTTGCTTTCGGCAATTAGGTATATAGTTTCTGAGAGCTTCTAAGGAACCCATAATGAACTGTGCTTAACTGATAGATGGTGTCTTACCTGGTGAAATAGCCTAGATACTAGGACCTAGTGAAGGTGGACCGATATTCCCATTTTGCCCCTATTTCTAGATAAACTATGACTTTGTCACTTGTGGAGGACAAGCTTCTGCGAGGCTACCACAGTGTGTTCAGCTGTCTTTGACAGAAGCACAGGCAACCTAGAGTTTCTGACAAGCATCTGGCTTTGCAACTGCTTGGGAGTGATCTACGAGAATATGTCAGTGTCTTTTAAATCAATGAAAATTTTGCCTAAATTAGACATCAGTGTGGTGCCAGTGAGAGAAACTCAGGCCTCGTCTTCTGAAAATTGTACAACCTCAATGTGCAGAGATGCCACACAGACTTTCTCCAGCAGAGGAAGGATGAGCTTGAAGCTGTGCACAGATCCTCAAACTGCACACTGCAGTTTGTGTTATTCTTCCCTCAGTGGCCTTTAGTTGACAGAAATATTTCTGTTAAAGTCCTTCTTTGTTCTCTCCCCCACCCAAACCTCTTCTGTTTCCAAGGGTACTGGTGTTGAAAATTAATTGAATTCAGGAATGTGGAATCACTTTTGTAGCTTTAATCAAGCTCATAAGCTGGCGGTTCTTATTTTTCTTTTCTGTATTTCCATCACCCATCTCAGGAAACCAGTAAAGCAGAAATGCGCAATTAGCAAACCACAGAGATAGCAGCTATTCTAAGGATGATGTTTTGCTTCCTTGTAGGGGCAGACTTTCAGCTCTGTTTTTATGTTTAAATCTTGCAATTTGTGGCCTGAGAAAATTGACATGAAAAAAATGCTAAATAATATTGCTGTTTGCTGCCTTCTTCCACAAGCCTGTACAAAGGTAGAGCATGTTTGTATTTGATGGGGCACCAGCATCATAAAAAGCCAGGCACTTGATGTACAGCGTCCTTTCTCACATCAGCTCCCCAAAGATATACCCTAAATAAAAACCTGCTTGCAGTTACTTCATGATTCCAGCATCTCCTTACCTGGCTTTGGTAAGAATTCACTACAAATCCTGACCTCTACCACTGCCACTGAGTCATGCTGAATCACTCTGCAAATGTAAGGATTATCAAGTGCAGGAAAAATATTTGCCAAGATATCACTTGGCAAGTTGGACAACAGGAAACATTTGTCTCCACACATCTTGCGAGCCAGCAAGCTTAATCATTTAAATGTTTCGCACTGAGGTATGGGTTGGGTTTATTTCTGAAGAAGGGGAGACAGCAGGGCTGGCAGTTTGTTCATTATTGTGTAAAATAACATATTGTTTGAGGCTATAAGCAAAGCGGTCATGGGCCTGGAGCACGGGGTGTGCCAGCAGTCTCCTTGCTGCAGATGGAGCAGCCACGGTTGCCCTATTCATTACTTGCAGGGTAAGATGAGACAACAAAAAATAAATCCGTGATGCGTGGTGCAGATGGTGGCTCAGAGTGTAATGCAGAGCTGTGCCCTTTCCAGATCTCAGGGCATTTGCTGTTGATTTTATAAAGTGATTTTATATGGCCTGAGCTCTTTCTAAACCTCTGTGTTGGTTCACCGACCCCCCCCAGCATTTCTCCTCAGGGGCTCTTGAAAAGCAGTGTACCTACTTAGGTTACATTCTTGGGCCAAGTGTTTGAATCTCAGAAACCTTAGGAGCACATAAACAAGCAGTGTGTGTTTGTGGAAGAGGTAGTTAATGCCGTTGCTTTGGAGCATTAGGTGGGCAGAATAAGCCCTCGCCTCAAGGCTGTCTGGGGGATGAAATAGTCAGTATGACTGTCCTGCCAACCCTTCTGCTGCCAGTATAAAGTAGATTTTCATAAATCTCCCTGGCTGGAGATGTTCTCTGTTAGGCCAGTCTGCTCACCTTGAAAAGATCTCTCTCTGCTGCGGCGTCTGGGACCTGAGTGCTAGGAGCTGTGTTGCTTGTTAACACAGCAGTCCTTTTGTGACCCTCCGGTGATGAAGATGGATGTTACACTCCCCCTCCTCTCCCTCTCCCCACAATCTCACTTTCACTTGTCCTCTAGTAATACTCAATCCAAGATGACTGTTATCCAAAGAGAAAGCCAAGCTCTGCTAACACAAACGGTGCCGTATCCTTAGGGACATGACCTTTAAGCTCTACTAGCAAAATGTGTTAGTGACAAAAATTAAACTGCAACAACAACAGGAGAATAGTACCTGCGTAATCTATGTCCACATCATAACTTTAGCCCCCAAAAGCTCTCAGAGCTGACGTATCATTTATTGCCTTATTGGTAAGTGTTATTAAATCCCAGAATTTATTAACCTGTGGAAATTTCCCCTGATGATACTCTGTGCATCCCTGCTGATGATAGAAGGACAAACAGGCTCAGATGTTGTCTCTCCAGCCTGGCTGCAGTTGCCAGACCCTGCTCCATGGGGTAGGGAGGGATGAGTTAGGGCTCACACAAACGTCATTCCAAAGGTGCAATGGGGAGAGCCTGGTTTTCCTAGTACCTTGTGGCCAGCTGCTGCTTAGAGATGGCCCGCTGAATCACCCATGGTTTTACTTCTCCAGTAACCTCTCATGGCCATTTTTTTTTCATGTACTAACATGTGTATTACTTGTTTTATGTTTCATTCTTTATACCATCGCATTAGAGGTGGCATGGCTACAGATGGAACTTAGCATTTTTAACTTTGACGCTTGTAGTTCCTGTCCCTGTCAGGCATCTTCCTCATGGCATAAGTGAGTACACTTCCATTGCTAAGGAAGTATGAGCTCTTTCTGGTTTGGCCATGACACCGAGTTGCAGGTTAACCCTGGTGGGCAACTGAGCACTGCACAGCCACTTGCTCACCCCCCACCCCCTCTGCCCCGCCTTGAGAACTGAAGAGAAAAGGAAGAGCAGATGCAAGAAGTCTTATGAGTTGATAATTTTATAAGCAAAGGAGAAGCAGAAAAAGAAAGAAAAGGATAAACAAGTGATGCAAAGGCGATCAGTCACCACCTCCCACAGGTACAGCAATGCCCAGCCTGTTCCTGAGTAAACGATGGCTAACCTACCTACACCCTGCTCCTCTCCGTTGTGTTTCTGAGCTTGCCATTACGGGACATGGAGTATCTCTTTGGATAGTTTGGGTCATCTGCCTGGTTGTGTCCCCTCTCAACCTCTTGTACACCTCCAATCTATTCACTGGGGGGACAGGATGAGAAACAGAGGTGGCCTTGATGCTGTACAAACACTGCCCTGCAGTAGCTAAAACATTAGTGTGTTGTCAGCGTTGTTTTGGTCACAAATGTAAAACATAGCACCATGCCAGTCACCGAGAAGACAATTAACTCCATCCCAGCCATACCTTGTACACACAGATGGAGGGAATCACACTACTGATACAGAGTGGAGAGAAAAAAAAAATCAGGAGTGAAAATGCGTCAGAAATCTACATACTTCAAACTAATGAAGTAACATAAGTATCATTTATAAAACTAAAGCTTTTACAATGTATGCTGCACTATAAATTGTGTAATCTCAGAGATTCTGCTGGGCAAGTATAACATGTTAGATTTGCAGGAATATATGAGCTGAGATGCTTTCCAGTTTAGGATCACCTGGCTACCTAGCAACATAGCATTGATGCTGAATGTTGTTTCTGTGAAATAAATGGAAAAACCTTTTAATGAGCTCATTTTCTTGTGCCATCTTGACAAAAGTCTAGTAAAAGAGAAAATGGGATTTGAAATCTAATGGCCTCAACCATTGTGACATCAGACCCCAATGTTTTGAAGTCACTGAAATGTTCAAAAAACCCCCTCATAATGGTGCAAAATGAAGCATCAGGAGGACTGAGGTTGATCCATTTAGATACATGCAAAAAGCATGTGTGAATCATGACATTTCATCATAAATATTTAATGAAGGGTGTTTACTGTAACATCACAACTGTTCTTTGCAGCAAAACCCTTGGCTATCACCAGCACTGTAGCACTGTTGTGCAACTCAAAGGTCTGTGCCTGGGTGCATGTGAAGCCCAACTGACTCGGGCTGGGAAAATATGAGACTTAACATACACAGCCAAGGGAAATTTCTCATGGGCATGGATCCTCTTGTAGGTAAACCATGATATTGAAAACATGGAGGCTCAAACCCAGTTGATTCTGGGTGTGAATATTCAAGTGTTACCTGTAAAATTATATACCCATGTGCTGATATCGCATGAAAACAAGGTTAAAATATAAACCCTACTTTATTTCTAAGATCTCTCCAGCTTCTTATTGGTTTGGTTTTGGATTATTTCCCCACATCTCATCTAGTTTAATCATTTGCAATGACTAGCATTTAGACAAGACATATTAGGTAAGCAGCATATTGGATGGACTCTATTTATTCATCTCTCCCTGGTTTTTTTTGGATTGCTCTAGTCTGTAGGACAGAGTATAATGGGAATGTTACCTCCACAAAGAAAGATAAATTCTCCCCCCAAAACAATACAAAACCTTTGCAAGAGTTATATATGAAAGGCTGCTTTGTCAAAATGGAGACCTACCCTCTTAATGTGAAAATCTAGATGGACTTCAGGCATGTGTTCAAACAACGCTTGTTCTTTCCACTCAGCTCTATCCCAAAATCAGCACCTAAACCAGTTAAAAACAGTTCAGCCCACATGCCGCTCTTCGCTGAGAGAAGGTTTCGGAAACTGTATCTTGAAGTTTTATTTAGTTCCTATCACTGTGGTAACGAAGCACTGCACAAAATTAAGTACCACAAAACCACAACGGAGTACTCTCCTTCACTACTCACTTGCAGTATCTTTGGTCTTCACAGAGTCAGCACAAACCAGTGCTCCAGATAGCTGAATCCAGGTCTTTCTTACAATGCAGTCGCAGTATAGGCTCTGGTTGCTGTTTAGGGGCCTTACATAGTGATAAGGGGTCTTATAGAAGTGATGTCTATGCAGATAATGCAGATATGGTCTCTGTCACAACAGTGTTGCAGTCAAAATTTACAATGGAGGACTGTCAGAGTACATGTGATAGTTGGAGAACGGTAGTACCCATCATCTGCAAAATGAGTCAGAAGCACGAGGCACAGAAAATTGGCCACTATGGAGTATATTTCCCAAGAAAAATGAGGTTTTGAGGAAGATGAAAGAGAGGCTTTGTGCTTGTTTAAAGCCCTGCTTCCAGGAGTTAGGGAGAATGTATAAAGACGTTCTAAAGAAAATGCAACTGAAGAGGAGCTGACGACACTAATTAGAGGTAGGAGTTGGTGCCACAGCAGAACTTAAGTAGTTCATGGATTTATGTAATTGGAAGTTTTAAAAGGAAATAAAAGGTGGGGGTGTTTAATACAGCAGAAGATAGAGAGGCAGCAGAAAGAAACAAAGCAGGAAAGAAATACTTGGGATGATAAGCTGGAAAGATGACCCATAAACCAGATTTTGGAAAACAGGATAAATAACCTTTATCAAAACTGAGGGATAGGAGCTTGTGGCAGCCAATCTGTGAGATGAAGGTTTTAGCTACATGGAAGAAAAGTCACACTGGAAAGAAGGTGCTGCCAGATTTGAAGAGCCTGGACCTTTGTGAAAAACAAGATGTGACAGTTCCCTCAGTATTTTTTTAAATAAAGCATGGAGTAAATGCTAAAAGGTGAGACCTCCTGCAAAATTAGGAGGAGAAAAGCCCAGGTTATTGTATTAAATTTGTGACTGACTGCAGGCATACCAATTAATTATGGTACTTGTAACAGTCTTGTCAGGATAGTGCTGTGAAAACTTGGAGTGGCTGACCTATAAGCCAGGTGACAACACAAGTTATTTTAATGAAGTGCTTTTCATATAGACTAGCAAGAAACAAGTCACAGCAGAGAGCATCTGCGTTAGTTGTAATGACGTCTTAGTTCATTTCACCCCTTGTAACCTGAGCTATCCAGAGTCCATTTCATCCACTGCCTGAGCCCTGGCTGGCCCATACTGCTCCACAACAGTCTCACTGGGATCCCACTGCCTCTTGAAGAACCTCTTAAAACACACAGCTCTCCACAGGTGATGAAAGGACAGGACCTTGGACAAATATTGTGAAGAAGTGCTGGGTGGAAGGAGTGCTCTCCAAAGGCCGAGCAGTCTATTCTAGACATGCATTTTTGACATACCAAAGCCGGTGAGTCAGAGACTGGTGAGTAAGAAAAATCATATGAAGAGGAAAGCAGTGGACTGGGACCATTAGGCTGGAAACACAAGAGGAGTGTCAGAAGCAGATTGAGATCTGAGCAGGAAGGAGTCAGTCTGGCACAGAGAAGAGGACCTGTGATTCATCCCTGCGAAGCTGCTGGCCAGAATTGCACAGTGGCTTCAGAATTTAATGGCACTAAGAGGTCCTAGTACATCACTGATCTACCACATTCATTATTATTGTTGTTGGTCTATATGCAAACATGGGTTATTACAAGATATGTCTGCTTGCATCAGTAATGAATTGATGCCAAAACACAAGCAATATTGCAACTAACTTTATTCAAAGTTTACAACTCTTGATTATTTATCTTACTGAGATTTTAAAGATCAAATTTTAAAACAACAGATTTCGAGCCCAATATCCATTCACATCAGCTAAGCTCAAGCTTGAAATTAAGTACCTAAACTCTTTATCTAATTGGTGAAAATAAGTGGGCGATTCAGGACTAATTCCCGTGCTTATTTCTGAGTTTATATAAGAAAAATTCACCAATCTCAAGGTGCTCTAGCAGGACTTAATTTACTTGTATAGGATTTTCCAGAATTTGTATTTTATATTTCTCCTTTATAAAATGTGATTAAATGGGCAGGACTTTCAGTCTGATTCGGTTTAATGTAGCAAGAGTTTAGAAAGTAAGTAATCCCGCATTATTTGCTAAAGTATTTACATTATTTCTGAAATTCCTCTTGCAGTGACAATCATCCAGAATTGATGTATCTCTAAGATTTATAAAAAGTGATACACAATATAAATAAGTATGGATACCCAGGGAAAAAGGTCCCTGGGGAGCAATTCACAAGACAGATTCCCTGCAAGGTAATTTTTTCTGGTGAAAGCTTCACTTGACAGAGTCCCTGTTAAGAAAAATGTCTTTCAGAAAAAATATCTGTGGGTTATACAGTCCTAAGGAAAGCCCCTGATAATTCCAGCTTCCTGAGTTCACAAAACAAGGCTCTCATAATTGCATGTCGTGCTCCAAGCATCCCAAAGGAGCTGACACTAAGCCTTCATTCCTCCACCCCAATTAAATGAAACAAAATCCGTATTGCCTTAGAGCCACCTTTTCACCTGGTTCCTCCAGTTCATAGATAGCTATTTGCTGTAGAAGAACCTTAGATTCTATGAGAATTTAACACACTATTTCTCAATTGCTAGTGAGAACAAGAGGAGGAAACATAGAAAACCAGTAAAACAGAATAACCCATGTCTTCTCCTTGGTACTAGAGGAACAGCAGACAGAAAAGACCATCAAGAAGAAGAGAAGGGAGTATATTCTGGACATTCTTCAGGAGAAAACAGATTAGGAGGCAAAGGACATGGTCCTTCAAGGAACAGAAAGAGATCCTCAGCTGCAAACAGCCAGCTTTATCAGAGTGAAGAAAACTTCTCAGCAGTGATACGTACTTCTTGGGTAACTTCTCGCTGTTTATTTACTGCATGACAGAGATGTTCCTGTTTCTGGCTCCCTCTAGATTCTTCATCATTTTGGACTCTCAAACAAGCAGTGTTGTAGTGCCCAACCATTGCCACAAGCCAGACCCTTTGCCAGTGTGCTCCAAGGCATGGCAACCACGCAGACCTTCTCCTGCCCTCAGAGGGTTCATCAAATTCTGCAATTCCAAATATTGTACAGGGATGGACATTTTCTCTCACTTAACCAAGTTCAGTTTTGGGTGATGGTGTCTAAATGTACTTTTTTATTGTTTACTAGAATCAGGATGATTCCACAGCATTGTTCTTGCTTTTTTTTTTCACCTTTCACACTGAGGATTAAAGATCAGCCTTGGAAAGTGATAGCCAGTGACCTAGCAGGGCTTTCTGTGATGCAGTGGTGTCCAAAGGTCATCTGTCTTTTCAAATAGAGAATCCAGCTGCTGTGATTCATGGTCTGTGTTTGATGTCAACAAGAACATCGGTTGCAGTAATGACAAACAGCTCAGGCTGTGTCTAGCTTCCTGTCCAGCTGAGCAGCTTTCATATTGAGTAAATGAGCACAGTTTTGTATCATAGATCTTCCAAGAATAACTCAAAGACAAGACCTGCTTTATTGTGTCCAAAATATATTTAAAAGCTAACTTATACTTTGTTTCTTGCTGGAAGCCCCAATTCCTAAGTTATGATCCTTGATGCTCCAGTATGCTCCTTCATTAAGTATATTTTTGTCTGTCTTCATTCAGGTGAAGTCATGTATCTGTATTTTAGAGTTCATCAGGTGGTGCAACCAGTAGATAAAAGGAAAACATTAAAATATTTTTAATCCATTTGGTGTACTGAAAAGAATGTCAGGAAGGAAATTTGTAATAAAAGACATAGGTTTATGGCTCCTTTTTTTGCTTCACATCCTAGTCTAATTTTGTACTCCTTCAAATGACAGTTCCTTTGTGATAGTCATTTAAGAAAAGTAATAACCAGTGCAATGATTAAAACCAACACTGTAGAACTATTACATCATATTCAGGATCCAAGTCCATCACAGGACTGTCTGATCACCAGAGCTGGTGCTGTCTAGCCTGGGGGCATTAAATACCTTCTCTACCCTGGGGGCACTAAATACCTTCTCTACCCTGGGGGCACTAAATACCTTCTCTAATTTATTTTCCTGTATTTGCAGGGATTATATAGTCATGCTTTCCAGAGTTAAAATATTTCCTTTTGAAAGAAAAATCATTCCTTGTGAATTAAAATTAAACCAGCACCGCGCTTTCCTTCAAATGGCCGAACTCCCCAGGGAGAGAGGCCAGGCCCAGTGTGGGCCGCTGCAGCCCCCGTATGGCTGCATGCTCTGTCCTCCCCCTGAACCAGCAGCAGGCTGCTGTGCCAGCCCCAGGAACCACTCAGGGAATGGATTCCCCCAAAAATTAATGCCCGCCCCCGGTGGCTGATTTTCAGGCAGCTGAGGGCTCTGCACTGAGGTACCACATGGCCTCTTCTGCTGCTGATACTGCGGAGAGAGAGGAGGGCAGAGCAGGGAGTGCTTGTTAATAATAGGCGTGCTGATAAACTTGGAATGGTTTAAGACAAAACAATATAGAAAGTGGCAAAAGGAGAACACTTTCCCAAGGTCAATATGTGGCAGAACTTACCCTGGAGTATAGGTAAGCAAATGGATCTGAAAGGTTTCATTTACTCACCTCTTGCTCCTCAGTAGCTTATAAATAAATGATAGATTCAGAGAAGAAATCGAGCAAGTTGCCAAATCCAGGAATATATGTCTGAAAACATTGCTGAATCCATGTATTCTTCCAAATAAAAGCAAAGAGATTTCTATCTTCCACTATCTAAATCTGATTTATAATACACTTTAACAAAGGGTCTAGACATATTTTAAACATTATGCAAACATGAAAATGAGTGCCTAAATTCTTGTAATTCTTTGTGTTCTTTTTAATTCCAGCCTGAGAATTAGACAGATAACATACTGTATAGATAACATTTTAATTTATTCATTATATTCTGATAATTTTTTGTATAGTGAATTAAATTAATAAACTGGTCATAGTCCTTTGAAGTTCAATTTAGAAAGTACCATATCTGCATGTAATAAACCCCATGTATCTATCCTCCTTCTTCTACTATCATGTCTAGTCACTACTATTAAAAGCTTTTTTAAATATTCCTTTGCTTCATTTAATAGGGATTTTTACAATATCATTACACATTCTAATTGGGTGATAAGGGTTTTCGTGCCATCCATAGAAATACAGGGTGACTAAATGGAACTCTTACAAGTTATTTTAAAAGAAATTAGCGAAAAGGACAGTGACATTTTTACACACACACAGAGTGATGAAATCCAGAGTTAAGAATTAGGCGGGCTTGGCACAGTGCGCTGCAGCCCAGAGCAAAGCCCCTGAGCAAAGTACGGCTGGTCTAGGGAAATCAACCCACCAAAAAGGGGATTCTCCAAAGCCCCTCTAGGAACAAGGTTTTATACTATCCCTTACTCTTATCTTTTCAGATTTGAAAAGCAAAAAGCCCTTGTGCTAGAGGATTTTCTGCACTCAACCGTTTTACTGCCAGTTTTGGAATACCATCATTCTGGGCAGCTTTGGCTCACCTTCATATTCTACATTTGATGAGGAGACTCGTTCAGCACTGGGGCAGCCTTGAATACTCTCCTTTGTCAGTTTTGTGGCCCTATGTTCGAGACTTAGACACAATCTTAACGTGACATAGACGCCCATAGGTAAGTGTGATAAGCTGCAGGAAACAATTTATTAGCACCTCTGGGCAACGTCAAGCACATTACAGTTTGATGAAGCTGGTGCTTCTGATATCCCTAGAAGGCAGATGTTTAATAAAGACAATAGTGATCATGGCTGAGGGGTTCTGCCTTATGCAGATATCGCTATTTATCCATTTGTTTTCCTCAGAGATGGGAACAACAGTAACAAACTAATTTTTATAACAGCAAAATTAGAAATTAGCTTGGATCCTAACTACTTCCATAATTTGGGTATATGGGAGGTATTTGCCCCTTAGAAGCCACAGTCCAGCTGATCCCACTGACTCAAATTCACCATAACAACCTACACCAAGTTTTGGTCTCCTGTAAATCAACCTAATGTCCAGGACCAAGCCGAGCACTGAAATGAAGTGTGTGTTTCAGCAGAAGCAGGAGCTAATCAGAGCATACAGTTAGCCATGACTCCAGTACCCCAGGACAGATATTTAGCCTTCTTTTAAAAAAATATCTTCCTAAATGTTTTTATTCTGTGTTGTTCAGGTATAAAGCTCCCATTCCATATGTATAACAGCACATTAAGAAGTAAAAAATTAGCCCTGATAGGGGATTTCTGAAAGTGCCTCTAGTGCTATTTTGAATATTAACAATATATATTAACTATATGAATGTATATTAATCTATATTAATGAACAAGGAGAAAAGTGCAAAGCAAAATAGAAATCTCTGAGAATAGTGAGATATTTGATTTTGGTTACAGTGTCTTCTGGACTCTTTTGCTGCCACCCTGGGAGAGCTCACATTAGCTCTTCTGGCCCAAGTCTCCATCAGCACAACTCCTATCAACTCATTTCTTTCCAGCATGGTCTCTGCAGCTGCCTTCACATGCAGAAATACACATGTGAACATGTCTTAGTCTTAACAAAGTCTGTCATCTTGGAGACATTCAGCTGTGAAACACCACAGAAAAACAGAAGAGGTGGAAGATCACAGCTTGTAGAAATCGATGGTATACGGATAAATAGATTAAATTCTTGAACATACATGGCAGAAAATTCAAGTTCAGCACAACTGAGAAGATTACTTACGTCTTAGAAGGTAAAAGCTGTGAAGGTATCCAAGTACATCCTGAGAAGGGATGTTTCTCAAGATCTGAAGCAAACTTTCAGAATAAATGGGAGATAAGAGGTCCTTGCGGCAGACAGGAAGAATTTCAAGGCTCTTATTAGATAAACAGGAAGCAAATAAATAGCTGTAATAAGTGACAAACGGAATGGGAAAGGTGATGCGGGAAAAAAAAGTAGAAGTTACAGCAGATTATGAAGTCGTCTATGTTTTGCAGAATGCTTCCTGGTCTTCGGCACTGACTTCTGCCCTCCCAAGAGTTTCTCACCAGTGAGTGTTATTCTGACCTGCGTAGGCTGAGATTAGCTCTGGCTGTCCGCACAGTGGAATGGATCATCTGCAACTCTTACACACGTGGCTTCAGACAGGAGGAATGGGAAGCAGCCTTGAAAATACAAGCAGTTCTCTCCTGGGTCAGATCAAAGGTCCCTTTGGCCAGTGTTCATCTTGCCTGGGGACATTCAGGAGGCTGACACTGCTGTGCCGACATCTGGATCTTTGCAAAACTCTGGCAAACAATTATCTGTGAGGGGAAAAATGAGTGATATAACTGAGACCGTGAAGTCTAAAACTCAGAAAGAAGTAGTCCCTCCTAATGCACAGTACCTGAGCTCTGCTGGTGGGTCTGCACTTGGCACTACAGCTGTGTGGAGGCAGGAATGAGCCATCCCTTCACTAGCTTGCCCAGAAATGCAAGCACGACAAAATTAAGCCATGCAGATGCCCACATGCTTCCTCTTGCTCTGTAACTGCCGTGAAAGAAGTGTAGCTGTACCCACAACCTGCGTCCCAAAAATGAGCAGAAGCAAAGGGAAGCCTTTGTCCTGCTGGTTCTGGCCATGTGCTGTTCAAATAAAGCTTCAAAGCAGTTCACTGGTCTGTTGAAACTGTCAGCTCTGCCACAAAACATGCTTTTTAAAATAAGCTACTCAGTACTTGTAAATTAATTAGAAGTCTATGGTAAAAGGAATTGCATTTAAGGAGAAAATGCAAACTCTGCAGTCCATTCCCCTCACACCATTCCTGAGCCTCAATTTTATTAACAATGTCATAGGGCCTGTGAAGATGACTAGCTGTCCAGGAGCTTGTATAATTCACCTTTGAACCTTCAGGCACTGTCTCTTTAGCCCCACAGCAGCTGGCTCCAGAAGCACTTTATCTATTTCAAACTCATCTCTTACTAGTTTCATTGAGTGTGTTCTAGTGCTGGTAATGTGGGATTAAAGTTCTGTACTCGCCTTACACACCACCTTGATTTCTGTAAACTTCGCTTATCTCTCTCCCTTCGGTTTGAGAAGCTCCAGCCCTTCAGGGTCTCCTCATGAAGCAAAAGGTCTAATGTAGCAAGAAACTGACACCCCTTCATCCCCCTCCTGACACTCAGTATTCTGTTAGGGTTTTTTTGACTGCCATATGATTTCAGACAATTGCCAGTGATGACTCTCAGATCTTTCTCCTGAGCTGCATCACACAAGCGTAGTATTTTTCCTCCGCTACATTACTTTACATTTTTCTATGCTGAGGTTCATCTGCCCACCTACTCAGTTTTGTGAGGTCTTGCACAGACTTCCTCACCACTGGTCCTGCATTATCATCAGCAGACTTGGAGATGTCACTGTGGACCCCCTTCTCTTGGTCAGCACGAGGCATAGTGCCTATCCTTGGGATACCCTACAGCTCATTCATCACCATTCTGAAAAATTATTTGCTCTCTATCCTTTAACAAGCTTTCAGACAAAGTTTGTTCTTATAATCACAGAATACCTTGTGCTGGAAGGGACCTTCAAAGCTCATCCAGTCCAACCCCCCTGCCATGAGCAGGGACATCTTCAACTAGATCAGGTTGCTCAGAGCCCCATCCGGCCTGGCCTTAAATCTCTCCAGGGATGAGGCATCTACCACCTCCATGGGCAACCCGGGCCACTATGGTACCACCCTCATAAAAAAATTTCTTCCTCATGTCTAACCTTAATCTTCCCTCCTTTAGTTTAAAACCATCACCCCTTATCCTAGCAAAACAGGCCCTGCTAAAAAGTCTGTCCCCATATTTCTTATAGGCCCCTTTTAAGTACTGGAAGAACACAATTCCTCAGTAACCTCTGGTGTGCAGTGTTGTCAAAGGTTTTTTGAAAATCCAGCTGTATCATTCTCAATAGACTGATTTTACCTGTGTTCACCAGCACCTTCCTAGAACTCCAGGAGGTCAGGAAGACAGGATTTCCCTTTGCAGATGCCATGGGAGCTCTTTTCCACACCAATCTCATTTGTCCAGTGTTTAACTGATCTGAATTCACTCTGTGGTGATGTAGATTAGTGGTATTTCACGAATATACAGGAAGAAGCCTGCAGCATTAAAGAAAAACTTTGGTACTTCTGCAATGCAATAGGTAAAATCGTTACCTTGGAAATTAACACTGCATCTTGAAAAGTTGCAAACCTTGTTCTGCCAGGGTTGAGGACTTGAGAGGTCATCCGGTTATAGGAAATGCCAAGTTCATATGAAGGAAAAAGTAGTAATGAAAGGAAGTAATGGGAGCTAGAAGGACATTGTCTTTGAGGACAAGAGCAGTGTGTGTGAGAGATTCCTGAACTGATGCACCGGAAATAAGTAACTAGGGCTGGTCTGAGAACACCAAGTGCCTGATTCTATTTCAAGCCAGGTGACAAGTAGTGGTATAAGAAAGGTTGTCCTTGAGATGCAGGTCAGAGACATAGTTAGCTTAGAAACTGTGACAGAAACAGTGCTGTGAAAATCCACCTCAACTTGGAGTAATTAAAAATTTTCTAATCCTTTTTGCTACGTTGCTACTTGACAGCTCCTTGCACAGATTGGACTGAAGGTCAAAGTTAAAAAACAAAACCAAACATGTTTGTGGACCAACTGCAAATAACTTTATCTTCATCCTGCATCTTACTTCATCATGTTAATACACAAACAGATTCAAGCTTACATGGTTCTCAAAGTGACTTTGCTGTTACCCATTTATCTGCCACACAAGCACTTGACTCAAAGTGACAGCTCAAAAGCTCTGCCCTCTATTACTTTTCCTTGTTGAGAAGCAATTGCTATATCAGCACGAGAAAAGCCACTCCAACATTTGATTAATAATATATACTGATGGTAGAGACATTCAATCAGAAGACTGATAAACTTGTTAAGCTGCTGAAATCCACTAGCAATTTCTCTAGGTCTAGACTTAACTTCCACCCTTCCCACTTTATGGAAGCTCAGCTAAGACACCACTAAATAGTTTATTTGGAAACTGTCAGAGTGGTCAGGAAAGCTTGCAATTTTCAGCCAGCCTTCCTATAAACAGAAGCCTGGTTATTGATACAGTAAGTGAATCAACCTGGGAATGCTCAATATTGCAATATAAACTGTGTATTTCAATTTCTATTGTAAATGACAGGACATAATTTAAAAGCAAAGCTCATCAGATGTGCAAAAGAAAACACCTTGTTTTTAACCACTGCTCTATCATCTCCCCACTACCTATTCCTTTTTGCCTCCCTTCACAACTTTTCCTGCTCATGGATGGTTTGGCTCATTCACTGCTTGCACATTGCACCTTCACCATGGCTTAACGAAGCAGCAAAGAGGCAGAGTGGAACAAATAATTTTGTTCTCTTCTCTGATATTTAATATCTGTTGTATGAACTCAGCATCAGAAAAGAAAGCAGAGACTGTTTTGATAACTAAAGTGCGTTGTTGAGGACAAATGCTCTTGAACTCACACATAACCAGAGATACATAATGAGGACGTGCAATTGCTGCCAACTTTACCATCTCCCCAGGCTACTGACCTCCCAACTCCCACCCTGATCATCTCTCCATCATCTTCCCTCTGAATATCCTTTTTCCTCTTCATTCTGTCCCCGTTCAGCCTCTGACACTCAGAAGAGGGAAGAGAAGAACAGCATAATGGCTGACTCTATCTCACTTCTTACTGGGCCAACAAAAAAAAATCTCAACTGCAGGTTCAGCTGGGGGCACTGCCAAGTCAGAGCCACCCTTCAGGCACATAAGTGGTATAATCATATATAGTTTGGGTTGGAAGGGACCTTTGAAGCTCATCTAGTCCAACCCCCTGCAATGCACAGGGACATCTTCAACTAGACCAGGTTGCTCAGAGCCCCATCCAGCCTGGCCTTGAATGTCTCCAGGGATGGGGCATCTACCACCTCTCTGGGCAACCTGGGCCAGTGTTTTACCACTTCATTGTAAAAGATTTCTTCCTCACCTAAGGAATGGCAGTTTGGTATACTGATTCTTTGAAAGGATAGATCATGAAAACTATGTCTGAAACAAAGATACTGTAGGAAAAAAAAAACACCAGAAAATTGACTGTTTTTCAAAATGTCTGCTTAATCAAATAACAATAAAGCAGACCATGGTGTAAACAACTTAATGGACTCATCATCAAATCCAGTATTTCAGAAGTGGCAACAAATATGTTCCTGTATTAAGGTAAAACAGCATGCTTCAATCTATTAAAATTCTCTTTACATACATAAATTACACTCAGCAACATTGCCCTTAAAACTGACCCACCGAGGTTTCAGTACTGGAAGTTCTGTTGAAAGGTAAACACACATTTTAAGTTTCTCACTTCTGAGACTGTTTTTCTTTTCAGATAGCAAAACCTTCACTACTAAAATTAACAAGCAAAACCCACTAAAATAGAAAGTGTAAAGGCAGAGGAAAGGGAGAATAGAGTGTGAATGAAATGGAAGTCTGACAAAAACAGATTATTAGCAGAGGTATTATGGCTCTCAGGCTTAGGTTACACCATTTTCCTACTTTAGTTTTGTTTATATATTGCATCCCTTCTATCTGTTGAAAAAGCATGAAGGAGGGGAAGCTTATACTGAAAATGCTAAATGCCTTTGTTCACACACTTGAGAACCAAAGATAACATGTTAACTTTTTCTACAGTTGTTTTCCCAATTACTTGTGGCTACACTGAAATACAAAAACTAGCAACCTTTCTATTTATAAGCCAAATCCAGTATTTCTGTAAAAATAGGAGATACTGACACACAGGAAAGCAGAGAAAGCTGCAATTAATATACTGAAATAAGGATATTTTCCATCCAATTAATTGCTCCAATGAACACAGCAAAAAAGGGTTGAGTAATCTAAAAAGTCTGGGGATTGTTTGGGGATTTTTGGATTTTGTATTAAGCTTAAAGGCTGCTGTCCATGATAGTCAAATTAACAGCCTTCTCTAACTGTGTAAGTAAAACTATAGAATATTAGAGGTCCATCTTGACATTTTGTATAAATTATAGCCCACACTACAAAGTTAAGGTCTAGTATATGGTAAGTCAGGTAAAGATAACTTTGCCCACAACTGTACCTTGGGAATGCCAAGCTAACACAGTGTATAAGATTGCACAGAACCACTCAACCTTCTCTTTAGATGTAACACAACTATTCTGCAGCAATGCAGCACCCATTCTGTATTCTCAAACTATTTTATTCAAGTACTTCACTATTGTTGAACTTGCAAAAAAGGTTGTCCCTCCTCCCCCTTTTGTTAGAATACATGACAGCCCTTCACATACTGTAACAGGTGTTGAAAAATGCTTTTCTATTAAGTCAGGAATGTCACTCCTTGGGTTGTGAGACAGCAGACAGAACTTCTTTTTTGCCAAAGTTATCTCCAGGGAAAACCATCAGCATGTTTTATTTCCACACTATCAACTCACTCTTATCACAGATCATCATTCTTCAGAGACAGCCATCTGAATAATACTTCAGGACAGCCATCTGAATAATACTTCAGACTTGACAGGAGCTGACAGATGAAGAAACATATATATATATGTGTATATATACATATATATATATATATATATATATATATATGTAAAAATCAGTGCCTACTAATAAAGTGCTGAATAGGAGTTAAGAAAGAATGAGGGGAAAAAAGGAAAACTGGACCATCAGTCCATTAACAGTGGTTGCAGTACAGATTCAGGAACTGGGAAACATTTTTATATAAACTCCTGAGAACTGTATACAGAGGTACGAAAACTGTTCACAGAGGTATATCCAGTGAAAGAATGGAAGTGAACACTGTTCAAAATCAGCACTAAAGCCAAAGCAGAGGCAGGTTCTTTGGCTCTGGAAGGAAAGGCAATCCACCCCATCACCCACAGGCAAGATTTAATTCCCACCACACCTATGTGCTGTTAAGATGTTATTCTTCTGTCAGAAAAACAGCAAAAGCAAAAATGCATCCTTTCCCTTCTCCCAAACTCATAACTGATCACTTCTTTTAAACCAAGTTAATCTAAAAGTATACAGAACAACAGAACCAAATTAAAGTGTTTATTTTAGGAACATTGATAAAAATAACACATCTTCAATATTATACATCGGTTTACTGGATAATATACAGCAATGGAAGTTATTTAAACTGTACAGAATAAATGGGTACTTGCATTAGACTAGCAGGAAGAGCTCTTTGCTTGTTGCATCATACTGGTAAGCTAGTAAAAATGCTTAATGAAACACTGCTATGGAAAGACAGAGGAAATAAATCACATTATAGAAATACCAAAAGAACAATCAAAAGTTAAAAAAAATACTGCTTTCTTACTGTACTGGAGTTGGATGAGATGGAGGTAACTCTCTTCACAGCAGCCCAAATGGTGCTTCGCTTTGGCTTTGTGTCTAGAACAGTGCTGGTAACACACCCCTGCTTTGGCTCTTGCTGCAGTGCTTGCACAGCCTCAAGGTTTCATCTCTCCCCACTCCACCCACTTCAGCAAGTAGGCCAGGGGTGGGCAAGATGAGGGGACACAGTTGGGACATCTTGCCAGAACGGACCAAAGGGATACTCCAGGCCATATAACATCATGCTCAGCAACAAAAACTGGGAAGAGGGTGGGCAGAGGTCTGCTTCTGGGGGGGTGGCCACTGCCTATGCATCACTTTTTCCCCCTACCGTCTTTTTCTTCACTTATTAAACTGTCTTGATCCCCACACCCAAGAGTTCTCACTTTTGCTGTTCCCATTCTGCCCTCCATCCCACTGCAGGGAGGGAGGGAACAGCTGGGTGGTGCTGAGCTGCTGGCCAGGGTCAACCCTGGTAAACTGAAGGATCTCTTTTTTTTTTGTTAATTATACATTAAGCTTACCAGAAGAAAGTGTTCACACAAGCTGTTTCTTGTAAATGTAGGTTTGTGTGCCTACATTTAAGTTCAAGAATGACCTTCTTCCAATTTGCAAACAGAAATAATTTCTTTCTCACATCAGTGATACATCCAAAGTACACCTTAACATTTCCACAACTGAGCTGCATTATTCAAAGACAAGTATGCTCCTCTCAACGCTCAGACATTAAACTCTTGAAGATCTTTTTCCAGAGGGGCTAAAACTCCACCCAGTTCTTACTATGGTAGTACGTAAGAATGGGCCTGGTGTATTTTCTCATCAGTACCAACATCAGCTATTTCTGCTGTGTGAAGCTGTGCTTCCCTGTTGCCTTTTATTTTTAATCAAACAAATATAAAGCAAGGAAAAAACTTCAAGATATCTTATTCAGTTAAGGCTGAATTCAAACACATGATTGCAACTACAAGTCATCTACATCAAATAAAGAAACACAGTTTCAAGATAAGGAAAGATACTATTTCACAATTAAATGTCACCATAAAATACAGAAACCGTTTCAACAACCAAAAGCATTTATAAAAAAATTACTTCTATATACGTAGATGATAGAAATTTATATTTCATGAAGTCTTTATCTACCCCTAGTTTTACAACCAGGAAAACAAAAATCTTTGCAGAAAAGAGCCCAAAAGGCAAATGAAAACAATCTTTCTGTATTCAGGAGTTACAGCTCTAGTGGAAGGTGCTCAGCTTTATTCATTCTCAAATCTGCTGTATGGATTATCAGAATCCTGGAGAAGACCTGCAAAACAAAACAGGACTACATTTACCATTTTCTCACCAGTATTATATAAAAACCTTGAATTATTGACCTTACTTTAATAGATACTCCAAATAACAGAACCAAAAGGCAATTCTTGTCTTGCAATAGTTCCTCTATTACTCAAACACTCAAGCATAATAATAATTTGAAAGTGTTCTTAAGTACTCTTATTTCTCAGACTATTACAATGAATAGGTATTTCATTATTTCACAGAGAGCATTTCTCTATGAAAAATTTTTATGGAAAAAGCATTCTCATTTGTGAGGTATACCCTACAAGATGCATTTACAAGAGAGTCAAATCTACAAGAATCTAAGGACACAGATGCCTCAGAAGAACAGATTCAGACTGGTCAATTAATAAATTCAAGTTACTATAAGATCATCCTTTTAAAATGTAGGATGCTGCTATTTTGATTTAGTTCTACTTTGATTATTCAGAATTATCTGTCACATTCAGTCACTCACAGCATTTCTGCAGCAAGACAATCTCCAAGAGCAAATGAAGATCACTTCTACATGTACTAAAATCTCTGAGGACCAGAACAAGAGCATCACTTAACCCAGGCTGCAGTATGTTTCCATTATGAAGTTTCCCAATTATTTTTACCAGAATACTGTCACAGAACACATTGCAAAGCCATCCAATTACACCAAGTGTTTGGATGTGCATAACATCTTCTGTAAGGGCTGGTTGAGCAATCGCTGTTCCATATAGCAATTATTTCAAAGAGACTGCAAACCACACACCAGATTTGGGCTAGGCAGAAGTGCATGCTGAAAATAAAGGAGTCCCATGAGAGTCTATAGCTTGATCTTTTGTTGTGAAGGAACAGAACCATTACCGCTCTCTTTTCTACCAAGATTTTCACACTGATGCCTGGCAAGCCTGGACTCTTCTCTAGCTCATTTGTTCAGGACACAGAGAAGACAGCTAAGCCAGACAACCTCCATTCACATGTTCAGCTTCACAACAGTGGAAGAGAAAGACTATACTGCCCATTCAAACCTTGTAAGAACTCCCCTCATACCTCTTCATACCACACACCTCTGTTCCACATGCACCTGCACACAGATATCGAACACCCACTGTTCTGCCAGAAAGCTAAAAGCTGATGGCACTGAAAGCAGACTGCACTTTTGTCTACCTTGCTGCAGTAGTTGCACTTCTTTCGAACTGCCACATAATTTTAAGATGTCAATCAAGAAGCACAACTGCTTAGTGCTGATTATTGTATCAGTAACTGCAACTGCCTGATAGGAAACAGCAAATATTAAGGAATAAGTAAGAAAAAAAATCCTATAATTACTGAAATTGACAAGATTACAAGCAGTAATTTTGTAAAAAGTTAAAATCAAAACCAGCCCTCATACATAATAGCCCTTACTTATGGGCAAGCCAGTCACTTTTATAAAGTTTCAGCCAGGTAACATGAAATACAGTCTGTTTACCTGGTGTAGAACCTTGCATCAAATTACTACCCCTTTCTGTAATTGCTTTAAAAAAATAAGCTTTTAAGCATTTGTGCAATAAGAATACGGTTAATGACAACATTGTCAAGAATTATCTACAATATTGTGAGTTCTTGAAATTTGTATATTTTTTAAACTTTTAGAAAGCAGTTATTCTCAAATTTTAATCTTACCTTCCATGCATTTAAACAAAACCTGTAATATCTGTTAAATCTAATCTAGCTGACAAGTAAGCTACTACATAATAAAGAGCTCTTACCCTTGGCCTACTATTAAGCACTTTCAGCTAACAGTCCTGCATTAAAGTAATCCCAACCCAAATCCAGAGAAGAAACATGTATTCTATTTCTAGAAAACCACCAATTCCTCCTTCCTCCAGACACATTAATACTTTGGCAGCTAGAATCTATGGATCCTTACATATTTTGTTACCCAAAAGACAACTGAGTAGTCCAATTTTCAAAATTTTTGCAGGACTTGCAGATTTCAGCCCTTCCAAATAAAAAAATGCATCTAACACAACATTTGCAGAAAATCAACAGCACTAGAAATTATGCAGTGTCAATTGCAATAAAAATGTTAAACTCCCCGCGCTCATTAAGTTCCACTTAGAAATCAAAGCACCAAACTTCAAAAAATTCTCCACAAATTGGCAGGAGGTAGATCAGATTCCCTGACAAAATTACCTTAGGTTGCATATTTCTCTCTATACAGTCTGACAAACACTTATTATGTCTTTCTTGTGTTTCATTTATGACACAGACTTGACACTTCATAGCTCAGAAAGTAGCACTGTAAAACTCCAGACATTTTTCTTACAGTTTAAACAGCTGAAAACCAATGGAAATTATGTTCTAATCCAGCAATGTTCATTTCAAATTCATCAGAGTATGGTATAAGACTCTTGATAAGCTTTTCCTATACCTCTCTGAGGAGCAAATACACTTATCTGCCCCTCCACCAAAACTCAGCCAAAGCCATTTTAGATAACTAGTCCCTATTTTTACTCATTACTGCAAACACCACTCCCAGTAGTACTTGCTTTAATATTATTGATTATGCCTAACAAACAGATATAATTACCACCAGACATCGGTATATTGTAACTTAAAGTTCTGATCCATTTTATTGCACAATAGTGAACAAAACAGAACTTCAGAAATTCATCTCCCAGTAAAGAAAGTACTGCAAGAGAAATGGCAAGCTCTCCTTCCAAATGAGGATAGCCACAGAGGCTACAATATCTGATAAACCTTGCTCTCAAATCTGCATCCAGGCCTTAAATTCTTTTATCCTCAGCATTCTAAGTACATCATAAGATTACATTAACTGAGAGGAGGGAGACAGCAGCTCATCACTTGCAACAATTCTTATTCAAGTTGTATCAGGCTCCAGTAAGTGGACAAAAACAATCTAGAGAGACATAAAAAAAAGAGGATCATGACAAAAAGCTCCTGTCAGCTGCCACAGCTGCTCTTCACCATGACACTCAAGAGGAGCTGCAAGTCTGTGCTAATTAAATAGCATGTCTGGTTCAACTAAAGCTCATGTGCTGCCTTGAACCAGACATGAGTTGTCTCTCTTGACTGTTTCCCATTTGACATGAGAGCAACTCCCCAACTTGTAATTTACATTTACAGGTTCAGAGAAGCTAGATGTTTGTAAGCTCAAGAGTCTTGTTTGCAGTAACTCCATTACATGTTACTGCTGAACCTGAATATTGACACACAGGACACTTACAAAAATTTCTAACATCTTACTTCTATTTACCTTCATTTTGAGGTTAATATTTGACCTACTTAGCAGTATTTTAGAAACATTCAAATTTTAAAGGTATAGTGGTCAAGTGGCCTTTCATTAGCTTGTATGAAGTAGTGAGGCCTCCTAACATGTGAAATGACATAACAATTGCATGAAATTAATACCTCTTTCTAGCATATTTATAATATACACTATGCTAACTACGCAGCTTCTCAGTCATTGAGATCTGACTCTCATCCCCTATCAGCACTGTCCAAAAACAGAATTAGAAAGTCAAATACTTACAAGACACTGTACATGCTGCAAAAAAATGAACTAGTTGCTATGTCTTCACCCCTTACTACACTTCTCTTTATTTTTAACCCTCAGATTAACAACTCTACTCTTTACAAACTAAAGAGCTTTAAGTGCATAGCAATAAAAGGTTTCCCTACTTTGCATTCAGAACACTAAAGAAGGTCAATAGATTCTCTATCTTGAACAGAAGGAACATTTACTGTGACAAACTACTGAATATAAAAATCAACATCTCACGTAATAAAGGAGATAGGATTACATATCATTAAAACAGCTGATCAAAACCTTTGCAGAACTGAAGCAAGTGGTATGGAAGTCCAAAATCATGAAAGGCAGTAATTTTGTAAAAATGAAGAGATAGAATCCTAGCACTAATAACAGACAAAATCCTGACATAAATAAATAATAAAGCAGCTTCTTACTGATCATACAATAGCAGCAAATTCAGCAGCAAGTAAATTGTAGTTCCTTTGTATACCATACAAGCTGTAGAAGTATTCTGAATTCTACTTTAAAATTTTCTAACAGTCAACATATAATTTGTGTAATCATATTGCATTCATATATGTGAGCAAATGAAAAATACTGTCAAATTGTGCAACAAAGAAACAATTCAAAGTGTGTATTCATGGTTGCTAAAGCTCTCTATGGCTTCCAATGCTCCCAAAGGACTGTGGCTAGAGTGACACCTGCAATGCATTATAAATGTGTAATTACCATTTAAATGGGGTAAGGAAAGCTGGTGGATGAAATGGAAAAAGGCATTCCCTCAAAGCCAACCAAATACTGAAATTTCAGGCATGATCATCATAATCTACAGAGTCAGGTTAACAAAGTCATTGTCATCCTGCCACTCATCCATGTCTACTTAACTGAGAATCCTCTCTGTAGTGCTTAAAAGTGTAAAATAACCTAGTGTCTCCACAATTATTTGCAGCAATTTTTATTATATTATGTTTAATATGCTAATATATGTATTTACTATACAGTGAAAAATGAAGACAGAAGATCCATTTGTCTGTATGTTACCAGAATGTAAACTATATAAACATCAGCAATCATACTTGGGAATTTCAGAATTTATACATATTTTCTTTTATTTTGCCTTAGTTATATATTATACACATCCTTCCAGCATGTGCCAACTATTCAAGTAAGAGATAGGTTTTACTTTAGGATAAAAATGAATTATGAGAACCCCAGTTTCAAATTGATGTATCTGACAATATAAATTAATCTTTGAATATGCAATAAAGAAAACGTCAATACCTAAACTTTATATAAAAGTTTGCTATTGAAATGTAGGTTTTCTAGTTGAATTATGATCTTTGAATATGCCTGACCCCTTATAAGAGGCTATGCCTTCTTATAACACAATGAATGTATGAACTTATTTCTAATTAAGTCATTGACAAACTAAAATGCTTCAAGTGAAGGCAAAGTGACACGAGCTCTCATGACTATGTGCAGACTACAGCTATAAGCAAGACTTGTTGAATTTGGTGTATGTATTCCAGAGGCACAGAATCACAGTTATATTCCTCTGGAAACTCAAGTACTCCAACAAGATCCAACAAAGCACTCTGCAAAGGTCTGAAAGTTAAGCACTCAGGAAAGAGAAGCGTCTTCACTAAAATGTTGGACCATCCAGAGACGACTGAACTAGTTTCACAAGCAGAACATAAAGAACACAGCCTTTTGAAACACCACTTAACCCCAACACAGTGCTTTCATACAGCAACAACTATACTGAATTCAGGACCTTGTTCACTCCTGGTAGGTGCGCTGCCTCAAGGAGATGCAAAGTTATATGTGTATCTGTACAGTGCTGCATGTTATTATGGAGACACAGCCATTCTCTTAAGTTCTTCACCAGATCTATCCCAGCAATTCAAACTTGTTGAGATTGCCACCAAGGTCTCTTCTACAGAGAAACAAACAAAATGTGTGTTGTGTTTTATGTTGTTTGGATTTTTTTTATTCTGGACTACTGTTGTCCAACGCTCAAACCAACCTCTTGAAACCAAATTGCAGTAAGGATACAAGGTTGATTATCCTATAAAACATCACAGGACTGAAGTTCATGACTGATGTATAATCTAGAAGTAATTTTTGTTAAACAACACTCTTCCTCTTGCAGCTCAAGCTTCACAGTGTATTTTTCCTCTATTCCAGCAAAGGAGCACACTTTGCAAATGTTCCCCAGGCAGAGAATTCCCTATAGAGATAGTTTGTATCACTGCTGCATCAGCCAAAGGGCAGGCTGCAGATTCATGAAGATATTCCCAGACTCTGCCAATCAGTGTGACAAGAGGATGAAAATTAACAGTTTTGAGTGACTGTTCAGACCCCTAGAATCACCTTCTCTGACATTAGTGCAATTTGCATAATAAAAAGTGCAGAACAGTTTTAGCATATCTGTCTCTGAATACACAGTACTATTAGCCCTATGAATAAATCAAATCAAAAGTGCAAGCACTGACAATCCCAGATAATAAGAACCTCCCATACGACACAGCAGGTCCTAGTGTTGTGATATGCTTCTCCTACTGGACCACAACTCAATTTAAAAACCAAGAAAAGAGAACAGTTTTAATCCATACATTAGGCTGCATCCTCCATCCTTCTCTTTCAAACTTCATTTTAAAAGTTTGCTATCTGCTATAAGAGTAGTCTGTCCTTTCTCAGTAACTGTCAGTCTACTAGCCCATTTCAACTAACTTGTTTATCAAATTCAGGAACAAAAAGAGACACACGTATCCCACCAAAACAACAACAATAAACAAACAAAAACACACACACACACAAAAAAACAAAAACAAAACAAAGCAACACAACAAAATCAGTGCTCTTACTTCAGAAGAGCCAGAAAGAACTACTTATTTTAATTTATATATTTAAATGCCCATCCCAAGCAAACACACCATCCAGTACATTGTCTCTTGCCCAGTGAGAGAGTCAGTGCAGAAAGAGAACAGGAACGTAATTACGAGATCAGGTGTTCAGGTATTCCTACATCAGTAGGAAATTGGGCTTGATTACTTCTGTTACTCATAAAGCAGCTTGTTTCTGCTGTGAATTTTAATAATAGTTAAGAAAAAGCAATCAATTTAGATACTGCATATCAAAACAAGATTACCACTTACCATATTTCTTGCGTATTTCATCATGCTTCAGTTTTCTTTCATGTTTCCTACAACAAATAAAGGCATAAGAATATTCAGCCTGTTTTGAGCTGTAAGCAAAATATGGTAACTACATGTGAAAGAGACAATAGCACTTTAAATTAGTACACAATCACAAGTTACCAAAAAAATCACATTTAGTTATATATCTTGTCTTTCTGTATACACATTATGTGTCTAAGGTTCCTACAACTTTTCACTAATCAATTATGTCAACACAATATTTTTCTTTATGCTTGCAAATATGTCTTTTGTTTTTTCTAGATAGAAGTAATGTGTCCATATATATGTACACACACACTGAGGTATTTATTTGTAGAGTCCTTAATGATTTCCAGCAGGAAACATAATTGTAAAACTTAGCTCTGAATAGTATGCTTCAGAATCCTAATTCAATATAATAATTTTGAAAAGGTAAAAGCAGTATTAATGTTTTGTTTAAGCAGTACAACAAGTGAAATCAAATCATTTCTAAAATTGATCATGGCATCCTTGCAGATAATAACTTCAAATATTGTGCTATATAAAAATCAAATGCTTCTAGTTATATTGTCTAATCATAACACACAAAAACTGTCTTGAAAACAGACTGTATCTAATATTGCCAAACTTCAATTATTCACAGAAACCAAGTATCTGACAAATCAACTTCTTCCCCTTCCTCTGTTCCCCTTTGCAAAGGTGAACGGGGACAAATAAAGTTTAAATGCAAATTATTCCATCATTCCTCAGATAATTTTCCTGTATTGCAAAGAAAACATCTATTTTGCTTAGTTTAAAAACTAAAAAAAATCTCCTACACAATTGTTTCACTAGGATGACCCATGATCTATATATTTTGAGGAAAGGATAGTCTTTGTTTTGCCAAATTATGTAACAAAAATAGACACTTTGTTGCCCCATCAAAATTCAACCCAGTTAGACAAGTCGGTCCAATTCTAATTTGCACTTATTCAGCAGAAAGCTGTTAAGCACTGACAGCTTAATTCACCAAAGATCCCATCTGGCCTGTGCACATCCCACCTCCAAACAATTCCTACTGCTAATCAGATCCTGTGTGTCCTCAGAAGCAATTATTCTGCTTCCTACCGAGCTGAACGGCTGAACTGGCTTTTCCTTCCCTGCAACTGCTCTTCTGGAAAGCATGCAGATAAAGCATGATGAGAAAAGCAAATAAGAGATACTGACTCAAAACCTTCCACTACTATTTTCCCCGAGATACCCACCTCCCTTATATCCCTTTCCATTATTCAGACCAGGCAGCACAGGAAACAAAGCAATGTGGCCACACTGCAGGAGGAGGAACTGAGGAATCAGGGTGACAAAATGAAATTCATGTAGAGGAGCAAAGTCAGGACTGAGAGGTTGAAGAGAGCTGAAAGAAGTTTACCCACCAAGGGTAACCTGACCACAGGATTCCTGCTTTCTGGTTTGGGTAAGAGGAAGACATTATATAAGGCAAGGGATCTCAGGAAGAGAATGGAGAGATTCTACTTAAAGCAGCCTTCTGTATAAAACCAGTCCTTATTTCTGTGTAGTTTTCCACAACACATTTTGACCTCAAACCATTTTTTTTTTTTTAAGTGGTGGTAGTAATGGCATGCTCTTCGCTGTTTGGCATACTGTCTGAAATAATGGACACTCACTGCTGCAGTTTCAACTGAAGTCTCAGTACTTCAGCAGTCACTCTGAATCTGCCCTGAACACAAGTACTAAGTATCTGCATAAGAAAAGTAATGGGGTGGAGGGGAGAGACAAACAAAAAACCCCACAAAACAGTCTCAAACCTCAGAAACAATTTAGAATACCTCCCCAGGTTATAAAAAAAAAAAGTCTAAAATTCTTATATTGTTTAAGTTTGAAGGGTAAAACCATTAATACTGGTGAAACACCAGAACTCTGATGGGCAGCCATGACTATATCATATCACCCATGACTAAATAAAGCAAATACAGCTTAGGTACACAACAACTGAGAAGAACCAGAGACAGTTCTGAACCGGCCCCCACTGAATCAGCCATCCAGAGGTGGCTTTACTGTACCGTTTCACATCTTACATTATGATCAACCAAAGTCACTTTACAGTCTCCCGAGTTGGCTCTGTTTCCTAATGCTACTGCTATTATTCCATCTTCTGTAAGCAAAATTCTTGGCTCTTCATGCAAGTTTCCCCCACTGCTGTAAGCCAAAAACGTATTTTTCCTGATACTAACAATTCACATCATGATTTTCCATACTTGGTTCTTCACAAGTGATCTGCAATCCTTTCTTTTTCTGCCCCCTCCCCCTTGTTCTCCCTTACCATTACAGACTACCAAATTATACTGGGCAGTTTGTCTCATAGAAGATCTCGTGGTTTTTCATGGGTTTGTCAACTTCTAACATGTATATCATGGTTTATAAATTACATAAATCCATAAATAAACAAGTGTACCAAAAATACTTACTACTTGATGCTATATTTTTAAATTATTTTTCATGTTAGAGGTGACATAAAGTAAAATAAAGGACTACAGCCATGCAATAACATACCCGTTTTCTTTCAGTATTTTTAGAAGAGAATCTGGAGGTCAGATTTTGACTGCCCCTCACTTTAAGTGCAAACTCTACATTCCACCAGTGACTGTCAACCTTCTAAGCAAAACGACAGCTAGTTTCTTCCATTTGAAAACAAGCAGAGGGCCAACGTCATTACCCCTACTCCTCATTCCAGCTGCCATTTAGGTATTCCAAAAAGACACCTCCTAAGTATTCATAACAAACCAAATTTTAACACAAACAAATGTGGAACTTACAAAGCAGACATTTACTGTGTGCCTGAAAAGCCAAAAAATGCTAGGTGCTGCAATTACCTTGAAGCTTGCGTTAATCACACAGTATGCCCTCCTTACTTTGTTTTTACCATTCCCTAACAGCATCACAGAATGAAGTTCAGGCTCATCCTTCTATTACCAACTGATCTGAAAGGCTGTACCCACAGAAGAAAAAAAATACACTAAACTGCTAGTATTCAATAGTTCTAAAACAAAATTAAAATTACAGAACAAAACTAACCATTCAAGTTTTATACTAAGTCAAGCTCTGAAAAATTCTTTCTTGTTAAGCATCCCCATTGTATCCTATTCTAATTCTTTCAATTGACAACAAGTTTAGGAATTTTGCACAAAGCTAAAGGACACATCAATTTAACCCATTACAACAAAAGCTGTTTTGCTTCCTAATATCCCAACACCTACTTCAGAGCTATAACCATTGTCAGGTTCAGGGCAAACAGTTGCTGTACTTGCTTATACAACCTGGCAGTTTAGAGTCAGCAAACAGATTTTCATGGAGTTAAGCAGTTCTCACAGATCCTGTCAGAAACATGAGCAACAGCAAGTACATCTGTAAGAGAACTCTATTGGCTCCCATTTTTGTGACCAGTCACAAATATAACATGTTTGAACAAACCAAGCATTTTTACCTATGTACCTTGTCTTGTCATGCACATTTGTAACAGAGAAACTTAATGTCTTCAAAAGCTCCACAAGGAGTCTTATCTGGAAGTATGTCTTGCTCCCTGCAGCCCCTGCTCCTACTAACAATGAATCTGAGTTCAGGAGAAAACAGCAGTGAAGGTGCCCACCTATTACTCAGCAGCTCAGTATTTAGAGAGCATAACCAAAACGTGACAAACCTAGGATCAATTTCCTTGTCAGTCTATGGGGATCCAAACCCACAGATGACAGCTCCAAGGCTAGCCTTAGTTTGGTTAGGACTCTCCTCTTGGCTTGCTGAAGCTAATCCACTGTAAATCTCCAAAACAAAGACCATGAAAGTATGATTTAAAAGCTACATTGGACTTGTACTAGGTATCATTGTTTATCCAAAGAATAATGTACGAGCCATGAAGAGTCACTGGAGAACGAAGCTACAAAAACCTGCATCTGAAGGAATGCTTTTTTCACTGAAAAGCACTGTATCACTGCTGACTCTTGCACTTCTTTCTACACTGTGGTACAGTTTTAATAGAAAGGATGGAAATGAGATCTAAGCCAAAGTCTTCCATTTCCTGAGCAAAATTCTAACAAGTATCTCACTATCAATTTCTCTACCTTTCCCAGACAGATTTTAAAAGAAAAATAAACAGTTACCAAATTAATCCAAAAAGTGGTTCTTTCCTCTGAATCCCAGCCTCTCTTAGGCATTAAGCCATGCCACAGACAAGCATCAGCCCAAGAGAGACAGGACAAGACTTCAGGCTCAGCCCTCCTGTTTGCTCTTGGCTGCCACAGTGAGCAACATACTCATTCCCTGCTCATTTATGGAAATACAGGCTCCTAATCAAATTTCCAAGTCTCACAGTAAGTCCGTTTTTGTAAAAACCTGACATTGTGAGGCCTAACTCCATAATGCCTCTTTGTTTAGTGCTCTGTGTATTCCTTAGAAGGGTAGAATACTCCTATATCACCAGGAAGTGTATAGCTATATATCAAGCTGTTAAGACTTACCTCTGAAGAGACTGAAGTCTTCGTTCCTCTCTCTTCCTAGCTAGCTGTTCCTCTTCTTCATCTGGTGTACTAAAAACATAAGGAGAAAAGGAAAGTGGAAGAAAAAGCAGTTTCAGTGCTAGGCAATCACTGTTTAGTCACTTAACTTATTTTCAAAAAGGATTTATATTCTGACCTGAGATACTTCTTCACAGCCACGTAAAATTTCATTGCTGAATAAGTATAATTGACAAATTTATGAAATTACTCTTTCATATTTCATAATATCCAAATGTTTCACCCACTGTAGTAATGTGTCCTTCAGACTCCACAAGACAATTTAAAGTGTCTACGGAACAGATTGCAGACTGTTCCAGAAGAAGGACTCCTACTTGCCATTTTCCCCACCTTAGAATAAGCATCCTGCACATGCACAGTTAAGTCCATTGTTACCCCCTGGAAGAAGATTGATGGTTCATAAACCTTCGATGCCAGAACAATTTATCTTTCCAACAACCATCACTATCCAATCTCAAGTTGCCCCCAGGAAAGCTATCTGCATGAGCTGTCTTGGCAGCTGCCTTCCCTGTTACAGAATGAGCAAGGATTTACCTGAGTGTATCAGCTGTATGGTTCTGGGAAATGCTGAGCCCACACAGGACATCTGAGCTGTGCATGTGCAGATATGCTCTAATGAACGCATGCACTTAGGCTTTGTGACCTGCCTTGGAGAAAGCTCAGCTTCACTTAACCATTAGATAGACCATATAATACTTGTAAAACTCTAAAGCATATGCCAAACTATTTGTCTCTTTTCTGACAGAATTAATGACAATTCCTCAGGATTAGTGAAAGGACACTTGCCATGCTTTTCCAGATGCTAATCATTTTTCAATACTGAATGCACTAAAGATGTTTGATATGAATATTTACAACATTAACACACCTGCTAATAGAGAAATGGATAGTTATAGTACCATCTGCAGCAATCAACATACAAGTTAAGCAAGAGTGACATCCAGTGGTTAATTATAACATGTCAAATGTTTTAACAGATAAAATTCACAGATACCAGAACTAGAAATCTGAACTCAATTTCTCTATCTGCTCAATTAGTCCATACACATCTTTGAACATCTAAGTCATTTAAATACAACCCAGTAGTTCAGAACCTGTGTAATGGCTCACATACAAGTTGTCTAGTACTTCCTTTTTGTTTCCACATAAAGAGTTAAAAAAAAATCTTGGGGAAGCTAAGCAGCAGGAAACACATGCAACAGGTCACCTTTATTAGAAAGGTATGTTAGACCCTTTTGTAAACTAATCAATCCCCCAGGAAGACTAGAAACTCCCATTCTTGGGCATCCTTCTGTAAAGCTACTTTATTGTCTTTTACCTATGCAATAGTCTTACTTCACACTGGTGTTGCAAAAATACAACCCCACCAAATGAACAAAATACTGGTATAGGGTTCAGAAAACATATTCTTCTCTACAACTAAATGCAGCATTAAATATTTTCTGTTTTCTAGACTCTTTGAAGGAATTGAGCTTTTATTCAGAATTCAGATGATCTGAAATTTGTAAAAGTGGCTGTTAAACTGAACAAGCTCAGGACAGTCTATTTAACACAGTTTCATGAATAGTTACATCTCAAGTACATGAAACTAGCCTCAAAGGTCCAAACACAGGATAAAAATAATGAACTGAAACAATGCACCAACAGTCCCAGGATTCCTGTTGTAGGGATGGGACTCAGGTGAGCCAGCTCTAACACTGATGGGGAGAGTAATGCACCTAAGTATTCTGTGTTCATGGAAGAGATAGGTGCTGGCTTCTTAAACACTGAAACCCACAGCTTAAAAATTCCCAGAAAGAGTACTGATGCTTTTGCAAAATGAGGTTGCACTTCATCTAAGTAGTCAATAAAACAGATTTAATATTACATTTCTACAAGTTTCCCTTCTTCCAATTCATTTTTTTTTTTTAAAGTTTCTTTTGTGGAAAAGAAGTCCCCAAACTGAAGAAGCAGACAGCAAAAGAATTCTTAGTAAGAATCAGTGGGTTTAAAGCCAGTAATGTATCAGGCTTCACTGTAATAATACATTCTGAATCCTCCTGAAACAAGCTGGACCCAACTCTGACAAGACCTTTCAATTCTCTGAGTGTCAGAAGATTAAGCTTGACATCCTTGGAGTTCTGGCGTAAGACGACTCAAAACTAACCCTCCATTTTTAGGATTAGATGTCAGCGTACTGATTGACAACTTAGCTACTAAAACTGAAGTCTGGCACAAATCTCTCTTTTCACAGGAATCAAGTTTTATTTGTTGGTACGTCAGCCACAGGGGGCCTACTTGGTTCTTGTGCAGAGGAAGATGGCAGATCTTACATAAAATCTAAAACAGGTCTATGCATTTTCAGGACTTATCAGCACAGGGCTAAAGAGTTATCAAATTTTGCACTAGGAGAGATTTGGTAGGTCAGTCTACCAGCAGAACAGGTGCATCCATCTTCCTCAGGGAAAAAGAGAAGGGAGTGACATGTTATTTACAATTTTTTCCTTTTTTTGAAAGCCACAGATATACGATATTTCTCTGGCTTGGAGGTCAGCACTAAACAGTGTACAGCTGCATAAATGCATTTAAAAAAAACAACCCTCAAACAAGAACAATTACAGGTACTTGAAATAGTATTGAGATTATTTCATATCAAGAAATAAGATCGACATTTTATTCACGTGACAAGTACTGAAGGACCAATGGAACAGAGCTACCTGAAACTACACTGCCCAGAAACCTGAACTCTAAAGCTTCAGCGATGCAAGAAAGTATATTGTGCTGTCCCAATAAGCAATGTTTTCCAGGTGTTTCATTAGAGAATAAGCACAGATTGTATCACATGGCAGCACTCACCTATTATAGCTGCTCATTAACTATTTCACTCCCTTCAAAGGGAGACAATTAGAAAAGACAGTAGAAAAAGGTAAGTTTCACAACTACTCCAAGATCTAAAGAACACTTAATTTTGCCAGTATTACTTCACTTGAAAAATAAGTCAGTCACTCTTAGTATCTCAGAGCAAAAAAAAAATAATCATCTTACACTTAGAATATTTTGTTGACTTGGCAAAGACAGCTAATCACTTAGATATTAACTGTCTACTGACATATCCTACAACAAACTCTGAAGCGGGGATACCAAGTGCAGTAGGACATTACTGTTCAGTTATTTGTTACCCACCTGGTGCCTTCTCGCTGTACCATAAGCTTGCCTTGAGATAAATATTTGTTCTGTTACGACAAGCAACAACTATTTATTTGGCCATTGAAATAGTTCATGTCCAATCTTAATGAGGAATTATAAAATGGAGAAGTGTAAAGCAACAGCTTACTTAAAGAAAATATCTGTGATGCTACCACTAATAACATCACTTCAGTGTCATTCCAGCATCATTTCTAATGCCATACTGCCTGTCAGAAAACATCTTTTTTTTGGTTGTCTCTCAAACAAAAAAAATGAAGCGACCAAAATTGCTTCCAAATCAAGATTCATAGTATATTAGAGAGTAAAAACTGTAGGTTGTGGGGGGGAAGACCAGCAGTCAAAGATAGTAAAAGAAACAAATATATGTATTTACCTCCTGGAACGCTTTCTGCAGTAACAGCAGTAACAGCAACAGACTGTGACAGACAGCAGAATGAGTCCAGCTACTACAGCTATGGCAATAATTAAAGCTTCAAAGTTTACTGAAAAATAGGAATATATTCAACTTGTTAGACTCCAGCGTTAATGTCTTCCTGATAATTTGTCCCCTGCTTCCCACATGTTTTTTCACCTCTGCATAAAAGAAACCCAAACACAATTACATGCAACCACCTCAGTTAAAACTCAGCATAACACATTAGAATTTTGCTATTATGCATACTCTACACTGAATATACATTAAGTAAAATCACTTTACATATACTGAATTATTAAAAGTCATGCTGTAATACTTTATATGACATATCTACTGATGTGATTCCACAGTTTTGTCTTCCCAATCACAATCTTAGCCAATGCACAGCACAAACAAAAGTCATGTAGCGGCAGCGTCAATGTACATCCATTACATGGAGCAGTTGGAGAATGAGCAAAATAAGACAGAGGATTTGAAGAAGCTAATATAAAACTCTCCATAAAACTCTCTAAATTGTTTATGTCCAAAGAGAGACGACATCTACTTTCAAAGTGTGATTCAAAAATGGGGGGTTGGGGAGAGGTATTATTTTAACAGCATACACTGTGAAAACTGTAGCTGGTCTAAACCAGAACAGGCCTGCACTCATTAAAAAAAAAAAAAAAAAAAAAATCAGAAACCCAATGTCTGGAAAGGAGCTGGGCCCAAGAAGAAAGCAAACAGTTACAATGTCAGCAAAGCTATAGACACAATTTTGAGGAGTCATTTAAATGACAAAATGAACTCATAGAATGATTTTGGTTGGAAGAGACCCTTAAGATCATCAAGTCCAACAATAAATCATTCAGGGAAATTGTAACAACACAGATAATAAAATTAACATCTCTACCCACGCATACTCTCAACACTGTATTTTAAAGCATGTGATAAGGGGAGGGAGCAGGAAAGCTGTCTCTTCTTTCTCCCACATAAATCCCTCTGAACCCTGCCAGATTCAGCAGCTCCACACTGTTGCATTTACACTAAGCAGCTGCACATGCACTTTTTACTGCTTCAGGGTACTGGCGATAAGACAGTCAAATTTAGCAAGTTCAGAGGGTCTGGCTTGTGCATGTGATCAGAGAGGACCAAGTCTGTTGCTTCTCCACAGATGTCACCAACTCACATCTGGCCAATGCATATCCTTTGCAGATCTTCCCAAAGATTAGATCCCAGCAAATATTTTTGCTTGTGTATTGTGACTTACTGGGTACAGTTTATAATCCAGATTAATACAGAGTTTCTAGTTACAATACACAAGTAAATCCTGAACACTCTAAAAGTAACATTTCACCATACCACATTTGTCATTCTGCAAGTCACAAGCAATTCAATATACCTCCTTCAGTCAAGTAAAAAAAAAAAAAAAAAAAAATCTCAATTTAATCTCCATTTAACTTTTTACAGTTATATTGTTTACTTTTTTAAATGCCCTTTAACTGAAGCAAAAAATATTTTGAACCTGTTAACAAAGTGCAGAAAAAGACCATCAGCTTTCAGTCTGCATTCCTGTCTCCACTATCTATTTCATTTGCTTGTTATTCAAGAAAAATAATATAATTAAGCCACTTGGTATTACATTGCTTCTATACTGTTATTTTTTCTTCACTGCTGGTTAATAACCTGTCAACATGTCTTATTCCATGAAAATTCAAACTGGAAGCAAGTAATTTGGTTTTGACTTTGAGAACCACAATATTCACCTTCACTTTCAGCAACACTGAGCCAACACTCATCTCTTCATTTTATTTGCAAAAAGGAAAAACACGACCACCACACTCACAAGGTAATTAGTTTTCTTGCTGGGGACAGTCTCAAATGAGACTGTATATCCCCATGGCATGCTCCTGCATATAATTCGTCCAAAAAAAAAATCTATTAAGAAAATGGATATCTGTGGGGTTTTGTTTGGGGTTTTTTGGTGTTGCATTTCTTTGGGGGTTTTTGGTGTTGTGGGGTGTTTTGTTTGTTTGTTTTTTTCTTCCCTGAGAATGTGTTCCACTACAAAGTTTTCATTCTGTGTTTAAGCTACATTCAATCTAGAAACATAAATGGTGCCCAGGCTAGAAGCCATTACTATAGCAGAAGTAAGCTCTCAAGAACACCCTTAGTATCAGCAGAAACCAGTAATCACTGCTCTGCAGAAGGACACAGCCCAAATACGTTTTGATACTTAGTATGGCTGGGATGGAATTAACTTTCTTCATGATAGCTGGTATGATGCTATTTTGAATTTCTGGCTAAAGCTGTACTGATAATGCACCAATATTTTGGCTGTTGCTGAACAGGTTTGAACAGCATCAAGATTTTCTCCTTTTTCTCCCCCACTCTGTTCCCTTCAGTGAGCAGATGAGTAGGGCTGGGACAGGCAAGAGATGGAGAGGTCACGAAGGGACACCACCAGAACAGCTAACTCAAAATGGCCAAAGGGATATTCCACACCATACAATGCCATGATCAGCAATAAAACCTGAGGTAAAGCAAAAAGAAGTGGATCGTGGTTTTCTGTTGTGGTTGTGGGGATTTTGTTTTGGTTCTGTGTTTTTGCAGGATAGAGGGAGGGGCGGGGTGGTTCTTGTCTTCCCATTTTTTTCCCCCCTCACCTATTAAACTGTTTTTATTTCAGTCCATGAGTTTTCTTGCCTGATCTTCCTATTTTCTTCCCTCATTCCACTGAGACCAGTGGAAGGAGGCAGTGAGCAGCTGCGTGAGTACTTAGCTTTTGGCAGGAGTTAACCTACCACACTTCCAAAAAAAGTTTACCTAACAGTTCACAGTAACAGCATCTACTATAATATTGAAAGCCCAATTTCCTTAAAAGCATGCCTTGTCAGTGAAAAGTATCTTCTGTAGCTCTAAAGAACTCCAATAGTCTAAGCATAAATGCTTTCTCTCACAAAACAAAGCACAAAGCCCTTCTGCTAAGAACAAAGAATTGGTAAAGTTCTCCTGTACTGTCCAACACAGTCCCTTAGCTTTCAGGGATATGATGTGGTAGCGTTCAAAAATATGCATGCTTCGTTTGAATAGCAATCTTCTGCCTCTGCTACTCTAATTTAAAGACAACTCCATAATCTCACTGCTCTAAGTGTGATAACTTTCTCCTAACTTAGAGTTAACATAGTCACTGATAGTTCATCCCCACTTGATTTTCTCCTTCAGTTTTCTTGCGTTCACAAGCCAATACACAGAAATCAGCAAGTCTTCACTTTGCTGGACTGAAGTCGTACTCTCATTTCATATTACAAGCTCTCCAACATCTCATTTGTTCTCTGTTCCACTCTAGTCTGAATTTAGACCCACATACACAGTACTGCAAAAGTAGCTCCAAAGATGTCGTCCCAATGGCAGCATATGCACTGCACTGTATTTTATGACACAAAATGCAAATCAAAAGGAAACTAAAAAAAGTTGCAGTACTACAAACTACAGCGGCACTCCGCAGCTTCCTTTTTAATCTTAACTGCATTGCCACAGACCACATTGTTTTTTCAGTTGCTTAAGCAAAAACAGTATTCAAGAAATTTCAAGTGGCTCCATTCCTGTGGTGCTGGTCCACTGCTGCCACCGGAACGTATTATAAAAGTTGTGGATGTAGGCATATCATCCAACATTTTAAGAAGTTTTAAAAAAATGTAAGAATGGCTGCCCATTGTCAAAAAGGAACGACTTTATTTCTTTGTACCTCAGAAGTATGATTTAACATGTAAATCCTGACTATGTACATAAAATACTCATAATATTCTAACATCACTGATTCCCAGTCTAGACTTCAGCATCAACAGAACTTCACTGCACCCTAAATATTTTAAAGCCATTAGATCAGCATAACTATACCGGCTGTTTGCAAAGGACCCTTAGCAATGACTGTTTTTTAAGTCCAGAAGATCACGGATCATGGTTACAAAACATAATCGCTGCCTTCCTGCCCCACCCCTCCAAATAAATTATCAGGAAAGAGCTATAGTGGGCTAGAGTCTTAGTTAATCACACTCAAATAATCTACATCAAAAGTAAAATTAGTACCTACTCCAGCAAACTCCCCATCGAGCATTCGAGAGTGCACATACTGAAGATGGTGGAAGGATGCTTCTCACAGGGTAATCAATACAAGTGTTGTTGGTGTAACACCAAAGGCACTGTGCAAAAGAAAAAAAAAAATATTGATCTTAAAAAAACGAAAAACTGTTCACAACTTAGTGCTCCTCTCCACAGACAACTGTTGAGTGCAGTACTGTATAGGTGTATTGGAAGTGCTTTTAGTATGAAACCTACAGAAGTCCTGATATATTTCCTAAATAAGCCTAAACTGAATTTTGTACTTAAAGCTAATAAATATTTACACGAGCCTGAAAATATTTGGGAACATAGAAGTGCTGAGTGTACTAGAAGATAAAATGGCTTGGGGTTTAGAATTACTGAAATTAACAAAAAATACATAACCTTCCTCTTTAATCAAATAGATGTATGCAAGCAACTGTCTCCAACTTTCCTTCAAAAAGGACAACTATATTTAATGACCATATAATTTCATGTAGCTGTTAGCTCCTTTTTTTTTTTATACATAGCTTGCCTAAAATCTATTTTCCACAAGAATTCAGATTCTGTACATTTGTTATTAGGACAAAGATAAGAAAGACAAAAATACATAGCTGATGAGAAGTGTGTTGGTGGATTACTCAGAAGTTAAAAATGAGACTTTGGAAAATTCTCCAGAATGTAAATTCTCCATGCACACAAACTTTAACATGTAGTCCTATCTATGAACTAGTATTTGTGGCACACCTTTGTCTTACAGACTGTCATATGGAGTCAGAAACATGAAAACTCTCTCAAGATATTAACCAATAGATATTATCTGGTAACAGATAAAGTTCTTAAATTTTCATACAGCTGGCAACCTTGTAGTAATAGCATTATTGTTTGAAATAAGTAAATTGAGTTTCAGGATTCAACAGTTAAAACCAAATCCTTATGTGTTATTCCTTACAATATGGTACATAAAAGAAGATTAAATACAACAGCATATCTATAAAATTACCACTCAGAACTTACTGATAAAAACTACAAGAAAACAGGTATTCATCAACTCTAAATACCAACCCAAAAAAACAACCCAATTACAATGACAATAAACAAAATTCAAGCATTTTGAACTATAATTCTGTTGAACTGAAAGAAATTACTACGTTTTAGGGTTTTTTTGGAATTGTTTTTATCTATTCACCAAATGTTTGATTTTCACTTTTATCTGCTGCTATCCATATTATCATCAGTATGAAGACCCAAGCTGTTTTTTTTCTACTAAATCAATTAAATAGTTTCAGAAATCTTTTGCTTTTGTATTGCTCACACAAATGCTAATGGCTTTGTTATGTAGCTTTTTTTTTTTCTTCCAAATGTGCAAACTATCTGAATCAAGGCTAAACTCCTCTCTTCAAGGTTAACACAGGTGCTATTGAAGCAGTTGCCCTGAATCATCCATCACTCTGTCACCAAAACAAGCCTGGACACTGTCACTGGTTTGAGAGATTCTGAAAATAACGTATCTATAACTGTTAATGTCTTCAGTGCACAAACACAAAGGATTTATTTCTCTCACAAGGTCAACACACAGCTCTCAGGTTAACAAACATTGTGCTCATTTATCTGCAGCTGCACCTACTTGAAGTGGCAGCCATACTAGTTCTAAGTGCTGAACATTTAATCTTTAATGATCCATATTTTCCACTTCTTCATACTTTTGAAGACGAAAAGCTCTCTATACAATGCCATGCTCATTAAAATAAATATACAGGTCTGATAACACACAATAATCTTATCAATACAAGGCAATTAGTTTTTCCACTAAAAAAAAAAAAAGCAAAAAACAGGTAAAATTAGATATTTCTCAATTTCCCCTACTGAAAAAGTTTTGCACTAACTGAATTATTTCTTTGTCTTGAATTCTAGCTTCAGATGTCACTACAATCTCTCACTTTAAACATGAGTGTTTCTTCTACTCTGCAGGGACAGACACCGTATGCATACTTACCACAACCCTTACTGTGGAGCTAAAAAGACTGAGTAGGGACAGAGAAACTAATTGTATTGTTTTAAATGTCTGCCTTATGGCAATCTCATTGGAAATCTAAACACTTTGCCAGCAGAGCAGTGATCTAGCCTGGCAGTCTCAAGCACTTAGAACCTGATGCTGTCAGTGGAGCAGTGACAGGTCTGAACATCTATTATACAAAGTACTGACCCAGTCTGCCTCAGCTAAATGCATTGTTTGGTGCAAATCTAGAGAAAGGAACTTCTAGTTTATTCACATTAACTTCCCCGTTCTCCTATTCAGCATAAGAGAAATACAAGGCATTTTCAACACATTAGCTTTAGTTTACCTAGCCCCTTGTATAAGATGGAAATTTAACTTAGTCTTGCTTGTAAAATGAGGATGAGTCTAAACTAGCAGCAACATCAACTGTGCTGTGGAAGCACTGAGCCCATGCTCAAACTGGAACCCTGGATTTCACCCTGCCCATCCTCTTCAGACAAAGCAGGGAAATACCCCCAGTGATCAGATCATGAAGCAACCCTGGCAAAGAGAAAGCACATGGGCATCCATCCATGTGACAGAGGGGAAGCAGCACATCATTGACTCCATCGTTTAAACAAGAACAGAGGCTTTCTCTTATTAAGGGTGGTTTTACTGGATTTGTCATTAAAAACAAAATCAAACCCCTACCAAACAGCCAAACCAACCCCATTAATTTGACATCATATACATATATATATAAAAAAAAAGAGAAAGAAACAAAAACACAAGAAAAACACAAAAAACAACACACAAACAAAAACATTCTCAGTAAAAAAGGATGTTAAAAATCTTACCGAAACATTTTTTAGACATTCTTCACAGGACCTCTGGGAAAACTCTGAACATGCTGGAAAAAAAAGAAAACACAAAACACAGGTTATATATTTACTTTTACTCAGTAATGTCAAGCATTTAACACAATACTTAGCCTTTTCTTTTTTATACTTCTACACAAAAGAAACAATTTTGATTGAAACAATTAAAGTTTATTATTTCCACTTCAAGAGAATTGTAGTAAACAGATTAAAAAACAGTTAAGTTTGACCTCTGAAACAGGAAAACAATTTAAGTTTACCTGTAACTTCAATTTGCTTTCTCTAAGGCCAACATAAGAGATGCAACCCAAGAGCTTCCCTGTGTTTCTGCTGAAGTTCTAAAACATTTACACTTCTATTTAAAGAACATTTCACGTTCTGCAGCTTTGGAAGCCTAGCAAAGGCTGATTCCTGCCTAGGATTGGTCCTCCTTCCACAGATAGGAACCTTTTTCTGGGGAAACGAAGTCTGAAAAAAATAAAGCTGTCTAAATAACATGATTATAAATTACAATTAAAAAATATTTGAAAATCCAAGTGATGCACAAGGAGTTAATTAATATTTTCTCTGGATTTTAAAAAACACCTTCTATCCTAAGAAAATATTTACTAGTGTTCACATTCCCAGAGGATTCCAGCCAAAGGCTACTACTTTCATTTAGAAGTACTGAACGCTTGTTGTCTTAAGGCTAGTCTTTTTTTATCCACAACACAAACATAATTCGTTGCCCACAGGACCATGTGCATGCCATAGTCTTGACCCAGATGAACTACTTGACAGATGAGGTGGAGTTTCCTCTCCTGGTGTGAACCTGGATTTTCCTCCAATTACTGAAATTCCCATGATAATTTTTAATACTGTTTAATTAAACTAACTTGTGATTATTTCGACATCATATAAATATGAGGGAAAATATCTCCAAATCAGGAATCCTATTCTACTTTTAATGAATAACAGTGGATTAGTCACAAGCAGTTATCTATTTGAGCTACATTCTTGTCATGTTTTGGGATAACTACATATTTCCAAATTTTATTGTAATAATTCAGTATTATAGCTTTCTGGTACAATTCTAACACTAAATGTGTTTTAGGTAAACTCAGGAAGTGTGGGTTGGTTGAATGCACAGTGAGATGGATCAAGAACTGGCTGGACATAAGATCTCAGGCGGTTGTTACCAACAGTGCAGGGTCTAACTGGAAGCCTGTAGCTGCTGCAGTTCCTCAGGGGCCAGTACTAGGTCCACTCTTATTCAACCTATTCATCAATGACCTGCATGAAAAGACCCAATGTACCCTGGGCACGTTTGCTGATGATACCAAACTGAGACAAAGGGTTGACACACAAGAAGCCTGTATTCAGCATGACCTAGACAGGCTGGAGAATTGGACAGGGACAAATGTTGTGAAGTTCAACAAGGGCAAGTGTAGGGTCCTGCACCTGGGGAGGACTAATCCCAGGCACCAGTACAGGTTAGGGGTTGACCTGCTGGAAAGCAGCTCTGCAGAGAAGGACCTGGGAGTTCTGGTCAACAACAGGTTGACCATAAACCAGCAACGTGCCCTTGTTGCCAAGGCCAACAGTATCCTGGGGTGCATTAGGAAAAGTATGACCAGCAAGTCAAAGGAGATTATCCTCTCCATCTACTCTGCCCTAGTGAGGATACATGAAGGATGCATGAAGCTCTGGGCTCCCCAGCTTAGGAAAGACAAGAAATTACTGCAGGGAGTCCAGCGGAGAGCTACAGAGATGATTAGAGGTCTGGAGCATTTTTCTTACAATGAGAGACTGAGAGCTGGATCTGTTCAGCCTGGAGAAGAGAAGGCTGAGATGGGATCTTATTTATGCTTATAAATATCTCAAGGGTGTGTGTCAAGAAGATGGGATCAGACTCTTTTCAGTGGTGCCCAACGATAAGATGAGGGACAACAGGCACAGACTGAAGCACAGAAGGTTCCATCTGAATATGAGGTGCCAGCGCACTGGAACAAGGCTATCCAGAGAGGTTGTGGAGTCTCCTTCCCTGGAGACATTAAAAACCCACCTGGACACACTCCTGCGTGATCTGCCCTGGGTGAACCTGCTTCAGCAGGTGGGTTGGACTAGATGATCTCCAGAGGTCACTTCCAACACGAACCATTCTGTGACTCAAGTGCCAGTGTATTTAGCTTTAATTAATATATCTGTTTAGAAAAAGCACTTACTAATTTGACCAGTACAAATTAACATTGGTACTGGTACCAATTAACCGAGAAACAGCCTAAGCATTAAGGCCCATTTACCAATTCATGGAAAAAATGTGAAGATAAAATTCAGAAGTAGTTCTCATCTTAAGCTCCAAAGCTTTCAAACTGGATTATTCCACATGGAGTACCATCATGCTTTTTTATAAAAATACTTCATTACATTTTCAGTCAATTTAACATTTAAAACACTTAACCAAATCAGGTTTCTGAACATGAACTAGCAACGTACTGTCAGAAGCAGGCAAGTACATCAAGGACTTCTGTGGTTTCTGTTACATTTTCAGGAACTGAACCATCTACAGCAACATGAAGAAATGTAACATTTCTTAGATTCTTACCAAAGGAGATAATCTCACAAGCTTTTCACATTATCTTTAATTGCCTTCCTGCTGACACAACAGAGAACCTATACTGCCATTTAACCAAAAGACTGGGGCTTAAATTCTTTTAAAGAAATAGACTGATATTATTTATGCTTTTGCTAAAGAACAGTATAGAAGGGTCTTAATGAAAATACTTCAAAATACATAATCACATCTCAAATCAAAACATCTTTATGTACTGCTGTTACAAAAGGTAACATTAACATAAATGATAAAAAAAAACATCTATTTTTTTTCCATTCTGATTTATGTATTTCTCTGGGTCACGTAACTTACAAAAATATATAGATTTCCCACCAGTATGGTGTTCTCCACAGGAGCAAAGGGATAGAACAAAACCCTTCTCAAACAGAAAAATAAAAAAAAACTCAACAAACCCCATCAATCCACTTTGCTAAAGCATTATGTGCACCAACAATCTAAGAAAAATAAACCAACACACCCCCACAACACATCATCAAGTTGATAATACACTATTCACTTGAAATATTAGAGGAAGATTATCATTAGAAAAAAAAAAAATGTAAGCCATAGCACCACTACCAACAGTAATTCATACTGTATTTTAAACAGTATCTATCAAACACAATAATTTCTTCTATATTGGCACGTAACATCAGCATTAGTCATCTAATGGATAATAAAATAAAAAATTATTTTTACGTACCAAGCCTGGTTTACTAAGCAGCGGAAGCATTACTTCAGCAAGCAGTGTAATTCTTACCAAAATAGTTTTGGGTCCCACCTAGTAAAGAATGAGCTGCAGCAAGACTATATTCTCACAAGAAAAAACTATCGCTGTTCATGCAACACTTTTTTTTTATTATCAGAATTCCGCCCACACAGAGAGGAGTTGCACCAAGTTAATGATACACAGATTATCTGTATGACATCACTCTCTAGTAGACATACTCGTGGACCAGAGTAACAATGCACAAATACATAACAATGGCTGTTCCTCCACAAAATACAGGTAAAACAGAATAGCACTGCGGTGGGGGGGGGGGGGGGGGGCAGCAGGTGAAGCACCTCTTACTATTCCCTTGTTTAAAAAAAAGTGTGACTAACTGCTCAGTCAGTCAGAAACCATTCAACACCTACACTAAGCTTGTTCATAGCTCGTTTATTTTAATGTGTTCTCTGCGCCCATTCTCAGGATAATACTGTTCTTCAACAGTTGTTCCCTCCTACTGGTATAAGAGTACTTTCACCAAGTGCTCTTATTCCTCCTCAATCTTCCTTCTGCTCCAGTAAGTAAAGCCATACTTTTCTAGGTATTTCCTCAAACAAGAAACAATACAACCTTTGTAGCCCTGCTTTATGCCAGCCCAACTCACTTAACTCAGGTGCTGAACTTGCAGAGTATTTAAACAGGATGGCACACACGGTCCCACAGTCTTGCAGAACCACCGGAAAACTGCAATCTCTCTCTTCACAAGAGCATCACTTCAGTAATTAATATGCATCTGACAGTCAACAAGTCTACCTCCCTACTTTTTTTCCAACTATTTAAACTTAAGGTTAAAATTATAATATTAGTCGCACAGCATATCATTTTTTTATTTTTCACTTTAAGCTTATTACCAATATCTACTCCTTTAGGTTCACCCACATCTTTCTAGACAATATAATTATCATTCTCCATATCAACAACTGACTTTGTGTCACGAGCAAATTCCTAACTCACATAAGAATAATAGCATGTGAAAAGTTCTCTCCTAGGGAATCCATAAGCACTTCCACTTGCAATTCAGCCCAGTTTTGAGCTCAAAGCAAACCCTTTGGTTTCACCTATTTTTCTCAGAACTACAAGAAAAACATCAACTTGCAGTTATTAGCAGGTCTACCTTTTGTTCCTTCCTCTCAGAAACACTGACAGTTCCCTTTCTCTTCTACGTCAAGTTAGTTATCTCGAAGTTAGATACTTCTTTTTTGAACATAAACCCTGCCATAAAAGAAATAAAATACCCCAAACTGGACTCTAAAAACACACATCAATGTCCACTTGACAGTCCCTAATTTAGTGCAAACTAACATGGCGTGTACCTTTTCCATCACATCTACTAGTGGCAAAGAAATTTGTGGACAAGCTCCACTGACTGTTTTCCAAAAGCAGCTTTGAGATAAACGATTCCAGAAGAACCAGGATGGCAAGAGCATCTCCACCAGCTTTTCCTTCCAAGCCACGTTCCCCATCACAAGCCAGGCAGAGCAAACGCAGGCGAGAGCCGTCTCCTTGCAGCTGACCTCGGGGCCGCCCTCCCGCCACAGGCACCCGGCCGCTCGCAGGCCGGGCACCACGCGGAGCCCCGCGCTCCGCCAGCTCTCCGCCCCCGGGCGGCACTCAGCGCCCGGAGGCCTCGAGGCGAGCTGGGGCCTCCGCCCGTTCCTCCCGCAGCCCCGCGAACAGAAACACCCGGGCAGGCCCCACAGCCCGCGCCCACGGGCGAGCCCCTCCAGCACGACGGAAGGGAAGGGCTACGCGCTGCCCCGCGGCTCCCTACCGTGTGCCGGTGCTGGCGGAGCCGTGGCGGTGAGCTGAGCCAGCCCCGTGCCGGCGCAGCCCCACAGCAGCGCCAGGCCCCGCACCCACAGCAGACACAGCGGCCGCGGCGCCGCCATCGCCGGCCGGGGCGGAGCGGGGTCGGGCACGGGCCGCGCGCGCACCAGGAACCCGCCGCGCGCAGGCGCCAGCAGCCCAGCAGACGGAAGGCGGGGAAGCGGGGCGGGTGGGTGTTTCACTGTTCCCGGGCTGCCCGTGTGCCCCTTGGCGCACCTGTGCGAGCGGCCGCCCTGCGGTCCGGAGTCCGTCAGTCACTTGTAGGCTCAGGTGTGTGATACAGTGAGAGGGCTGTTTCCCCTCCCTCGAGGCCTAGTGTGCTTTTGATTTGACCCTCTTTTCCTTTCTTTACTGTGCGGACTCTTCCCGTCCCTGTGAAGGCTGGGAGGTGGGGAAGGTCTCTTGCCCTGTCTCCAGCTTGCTGGTTTTAGTCGGTGAGGTTGGACAGCGGGCTGCCCAAGCCAACAAAGGCAAGTCAGGGCTGGCCAGAGAGGGGAATAAAGAGATCATAGAATGTCCTGAGTTGGAAGGGACCCACAAGAATGATTGAGTCCAACTCCTGTCCCTGCATGTGACAACCCCACAGTTCACACCATGTGTCTGAGGCTGTTGTCCAGTCTCTTCTTGAACACTGTCAGGCTTGGGGCCGTGACACCTCCCTGGGGAGCCTGTTCCAGTGCTCCACCACCCTCTAGGGGAAGAACCTTTTCCTCATGTCCAACCTAAACCTCCCCTGGCACATCTTCCTGCCATTCCCTCGGGTTCTGTCATTGGTCACTAAAGAAAAGAGTTTGGCACCTGCACCTTCTCCTTCCCTTGTGAGGAAACTAGACCGTGATGACATCTCCCCTCAGTCTCCTCCAGGCTGAACAAACCAAGTGACTTTAGCCATTCCTCGTATGGCTTCCTCTCCAAACCCTTCATCAACTCTGTAGCCCTGGAGACAGACGTGGAAATTTGCCATGACTTCATTTGAAAAGATAAATGAGTTGATGGTTTTCCACAGTGACCCACCTCTTAGGACTTTACAGAAGCACATAGTGTTCTTTGAGGGGCCCAGGGGCACACAGAACACCCAGGTAGTGCTGTAAGGGATGACACAGGAATGAAAGAAACAGACCCCAAACCCTCTGACATGGCAGGGTAAGGATACAGGAAACTTTGAGCATCTCCACGGCACTAGGCAACTGTGGTTGGGCATCGAATCAAGTCCTTAATGTCCAATTAAGTGAGCTATCTTGCCATGTTTTGACAGCCAATGTTGCTTTCATTAAATAAATTAGCTGAACTTTGTTAGTGTCTCTGCAATCATGTTCAGAAATGCGAAGTTTTGTACTGAGCAATAAATAGTCAAAGTACTGGTGTAGGTTTTTACAGTGCTGAATGACGCTGCTGCAGGTAGGAGGCAAACACTCCAAGTATGGCACTGTTGCAGTCGGCAGTGACTCCAGTTGCTTGTGGCCTTCCTTCACAAACACAGCAGCATTCAGACCACTTTTATTAGTCTTGTGTAATGTTATGATTGAAAGTACTGTAATTGGCTCGTGGGCATAGAGACACCAGATCTTAGCTGTCTGAGATGCTTTCACAAATGCAGTTGAGCCTTGATGAGGAGTAAGATGAGTGTTCTTCTCAGTGCTTGACCTTGCTATCCCATCTAACTTCAGACACCTGATTCACCTTACTGCAGAGATTAATATCCTTAAAATCCCACACAGTAAGAGGTGAGTGGCTCCAGGAAACAGTTCGGAGGGCATTAGGATAACTGCTGGTAACTCCAGTAACTTAGGCCAGTACGTAAAACTAGAGGGAACAAACCTGAGTCTTGTTGCTTGGTTCTAAGGCTGTTGGCCTTCAAAGCTGACAGAGCGCTGTACTGTGCCAGGGCAGCTGTGTGAGAGAGATTGGGCAGTTTCAGCAGGGGCTGATTGGATGGTGCCTTAAATGAAGTTTCATCCTGTACATTAAAAAGTTATTTACATTTCATTTTGCCAATATCATCTTTTGATTTTTGCCAGCAGCAGTAGAGTCCTTGCCTCTCACTCTGCAATCAATGTTATAAAAATAAAGCCAAAATGTGGATATATGGGCCATATGGAAACCAAGATGTTTTTACTTGAGCTTAATGTAGGACAAAACTGACTGCTGACTCCAGCCTTCTTCAGCTGGCTGAATCATAGAATGTTTTGGGTCGGAAGAGACCTTTAAAGGTCAGCTAGTCTAACCCCCTGCAATGAGCAGGGAAATCTGAAGACCAGGCTTTGCAATGTGTTCAGGTCTATAAATCTTTGTGCTCTGAAACACTCTTCTTGTTGCCTTGTTCTTGAGTCACTTGGAATGTGCTCTTGGAATAGTAGAGACATATAGATAAGTGACAAAGACTAGCAAAGATAAGAAATAGTTTACACAGAAAGTAATAAAAATTCAATAGACTATCACTAAGGAGGCGTATGACAGAGCTGTATAAAGTCATGAGTGGCAGAAAAAGTGAACACCAAATGACTGTCTTTTCTAATACAAGACCTGGAGCTCATTGAACACAATTACGAAGAAGAAGACTGAAACCAGGATTACTTAGAAGAAAATAAAGTGCTTAAAGTATAGCTAAGTTGTGAAACTCTCTGTCTTCGGATATTAAGGACACTAAAACTTGAGATTAGTCCAAAAAGATGGGATCTATTTTCCATGAATATGTCTCCTAACCATTATTAAATATCAAGATACCGCCTTTGTTTCAGGAAGTCCCTGAACCACAGTGCCAGAAGCTGTGTGCAATTGCCAAGGAAGATGCATTATATGCTTGCCTTATTCTGACACTCTTCCTCAGGTCTCTGTTGATGACTGCCATTTTAGGCAAGATTCTGAGCTAAAAGTGCACTTGAAATTACTTTATATTGCTGTTCATCATTTTCTTTTTCTCAAAAGCTTGTGTTGTATTCCACGTGATTTTGATTAAATGTGCTGACTTATGTTTGAGGCAGAGGGAAAGTCCTCTAGCTAATTTTTAATATCTATGTTTGGATGGTTCTATGTATTCAGTGAAGAATGACTTTGCATAAACCAGATGAAATTCCAAGCCAGAGTTTGTGATTTTTCCTTGAGTTACTTCTAGCACGGTTATTCTAAAGGAAGTATCTTTTAACTGGAGCAAAGGGTTATGGAACGGGGGAGGTGGAAAGAATTTGCTGAGAGCTCTTCAGAATTATGGTGACATATATCTTCTCTGATCTAGCTTTGTTATTCCTTTGGGGGACAAAAGCATTAATGTAATTTATAAACAGCTACATAATTCTCTCACAATAGCTATATCTACGGTACTGAATCACCTTTTTCTTGATTGGGTAACCACTACCTCAGCAGACATAAATTTCCAGGAAATTGAGTGTGGAAGACAGGAAAAAAGTGTGATCTACCAAGAAACTGGATTGGTAATAAGCAGTGTGTATTAAGATTACAAACAAAATTTCAGAACTTAAACAGATTTTGCTTTTTTCTATCATAGTTCCATATTCATTTCAAATGACAGCAAGGATTCTTCTCTGAGCTCTGTAGATTCTGCCTGGGGTTTTGAACAGCGTTTCTGCTCATGCATTTTCAGCAGCAGCTCTGGCCAGGGTCCCTTCTCCTCATCTCTGCTCCAGCTCCTCCCTTTTGATAGAACAGCTGAATGAGCCATTCACCGGGTAGCTGAACAAAGGAAGGATTTGGCTGACAGGGTCTTGTCTTTTTAGCTGGTTTATTTTTCATTATTACCAGTGCTAGCAATCTCAAAGGTAACATATGAGTTACAAAGTCTGTGTGTGTTTAGTTGATTGCCTTAATGACAGTATTACTTCATCACTGTGAATGAGTTTACCCAGCTTGCCTGATTACAACATGTGTAAATAATTCAGCTGATAAATCATGTAAGTGATTAGAATGTTACATTTTTTTTCTTTGTTGTATTGGGCTTGTTGACATAGGCCCTGGTAAAAGGCATTCTGCCCCAGCAATATGTTGTTCAAAAACGTTGGTTTAGTTTGTGCCTGGATGGAGCATGGATGTATCCTCAGGTTGCAATTTGATGTGCACTTTAATCAGTGTTCCCACAAAAAACAGCCTATGCTGCTCTCTCCCTGAATGCTTGTTCTTGTGTCCAACGCACACTATGGTATATGAACAAAAACATTTATGCCATCCCGTACTGAACTGATGCAGCTGAAATTTTGTTTTTCAGCTACACCAGTGATACTTTATCTGGGTCACTGAGCACAAATTCCTGTGCTGGCACAGCAGAGGACAATTGTGAGGACACAACTGATATCCCAGGGAAGAAGGAACTCTTTTTTTTTTTTTCGGTCAGTTGCGAGACCAGCATAATTACATGTTGGATTCATATGAAGGCTTTGTTAAAGCACATGTGAGGTCTAGTATTTTGTTAAAGTGCGATACTAAGAGTGATTAAATACCTGCAGAGAGCAGATCTGCTGAATAAGAATATGTACCCTTATATAGTCATCACTAAGAATCTCTTCAGTTTTTAATAAATTGGCTCTTACAGCTGTCTTCTTAAAATTCAAAGTATTAATAATGCCATTTTATAAAGGAAAGGTGCAGCCACAAGTTCAAGTGATTTCTCAAGGTCAAATAAAGAAAATTAGATGTTCCGGGTCAATATCCACCTTCTGTCTTATAATAACCACCCTTCCATAAATATCTTCACTGAAACAGAACTCCTAATAATTAGAAGTGGTAAGTATCATAAACAGGTTAGCTCCAGTCCTGCAAATACGCAGAGAGCTGATATCAGCAGGGATTAGAACAATGCGGTATAGAATGGAAGTGATATACTTTATTCAAGGCTTTGCAATTTTGTTATAAATAAAACAGCTCAATTTCATCTTTCAGGCAAACCCTGAGATTAAACCGGAGATTAAATTGGCTGTTAAATGGTCTTAATAAATTCAGGCATGACCAGCTGAATACTACCGGGACAGTTAAAGCGAGTCAGTCTTTTCAATTGATGTGGGCTCTTGCTGTCATGGAAATAAGATTTGTTCACACTGTGATTTTTGGCCTGCAAAGAGTGAGCCTCGGGGAATATACAGGATCTGTTCAGTATCTCTGCTAAAGGTGGTAGTAAGTAGCAGCTAATTTTCTTTGTTCCTCATTGCAAAATACTCAGGTGATGACACACTTAATATTTAGAGAGTGAACATACCATTCAAACACTACCTACCTAATTACTCAATTATCTTGTGGCTATACTGAGAGATAAAAATGTTAGTCTCATCAAAAAAGCCTTAAAGTGGAAAGTTTTGCCTTCTGACTGACAGCTCATGCGACATGCGGGTTTTTTTGGAAGAGGAACAGTTGCAAATAGCACTGCTGTGTGCACTGTTCTGCAGAACGGGTAATCGTACTGAATCACAGTCTAATTGAATTTTAGTCTGTTGTTAGATTTACTGTAATACTACTGTAACCAAAATGACAAGCCAAGTGCTTCAGAACTCGTATCTCAGTAAAATCTGGTCATGCATAAACAGCTGTTAACATTTAGCCCTCTCTAATGTTTCAAGCAAGGGAGAGCAATGTATTTTCTAATATGACATGTACTGATCACTGTTACCAGGGCTAACTAATTCATTTTGAAAACCATTGGACTTACCTAGACAGAGACTAATTATTAAATGCAGCTTTGCAGCTTTTCTTGGATGGAAGGTCTGGTTTGTTTTTTGGCTGAGCGGTGTTGCCAAAAAGTGGACTGAGTGTTTGTTCAAAAAAAAAAAAATAAGATTGGCACCATGGCATAGGGTACAAAGGATATTGTTCCGATCTCCCAAACAGGCCCGTTGGCTGCATCCTGGGCAGTGACCTGAGCTGCTGGATCACATGAGACTCCCCTGACCTTTTCTCTGCTTAGATCTCACCTCCCAGCTGGCCCCTGATCCTGTGCAACTACTCCAGCACATGCATTATCCATTGCTATAGATTATTTTAAACTGAAGTATCTTATTGCTTTAACTATATACAAAGAACTTGTCCTGTGTGATTGCTTACGCATCTACAAGAACAGCTTTTGCAGACCATTTGCCAGCATCTTATCTGCATGCAATCTTGTCAGTTCTGCAGCAGGAACCACCTCTGGAAGGGCCGGATTTCTTCACCCAGGATGTTAAATGACAACTTCAGGCATCACAATTTGTCTTGGCACAACAGGATCTGCCTGGGAAGAATCCTCAGGACTGCCTGAAAGCCCCACCTGAAGATCTCCCACAAGAGTTGGTCAAATCCTTTGTTGTGGAGGTGCCGAAGAGCTGGGTCTGTCACCTTGTCCTTTTTCAGTTGAGTGTCTCTTCTCTGCAGGGATGATCCGAGGAGCTCCTGGACCACCCAGGGAATTAACGAGTTTAGGGCACTGAGTGTGCAGCAGGGGCAGCCCTAACACCCAGGTACACTGCAATTATAGCTAAAGGACGGCTTGACTTTCATACATATGTCTCACATAAAACCTAAATTCCAAGCTCTTGCCACAGCACCTCTGTAATTGAAAACTGCTGAACAGCATCCATCCAGCTGTGAAATCAGATAGGCAACTCGTGATTTCCTGTGAGCTGCCTTCTGTCTTGTGGTTTAACTGGGCACAAGCTGTCCCTGGGAACACGACTGTATTGCCACATGAATCACACTGGTTTGCTTTCTGCTGTTTAAAATTGCTGTCACCCTCTAGAGAAATATGTTTTCCAACATTCTGCCTTTTTTTTTTTCCCAGAAAAAAGTTAATGTAATGAGACTTAATTGCATGGTTTGTATTTATCATGGGCTTTGCCTTATTAGGTCTGCTCAGTTGTAACCAAAGCAAGAGAGACATTGTAAAGCTACAGTCAATTGGGGCTGCCTAAACAGGAGTCACAAAATGGAGCAGCCCAACAAAAGGGTCCTGTTGCATTCCAGCAATGAATAACTCCTCTTGATTTAAGCTATTGGCTTAATAAACTGACAGAAAACATCTCTTTACTGCTATTTCCCAGGCCTTACCTAACTTCTGAAAGATTGCTTTTGTTAAAACTGATAAAGATCAGCTAACAATTTAATGCTAAAGTATGGGAGAAGTATTTACCCACACAGCTGCTCTATTTTAGTCCATTTTCTAAACTATGAGAGGATCATATTTTCTCTCGGCATTTCACAATCTGTATCATATGAGTTAACATACTGTTTCAGTTGGCCACTGGATCTTTTTCTTGATACTGTGCATTCCCTGGCTTGTCAGCACTTCAGCTTTTCTTGCCCCTGCTGCAGACTCCGTCTTGGTTCAGGATCCTGTATAGCTTTGAGAAGACTGTGGTACTGATGTCTCACATATCTCTGTTCTGAATATTTTCAATGTACAGTGCTAATATAATTTGCTCATTGAATAAACAGAAGTAATGCAAGCATCCTAATACCAAAACATCTTGCTGTAGCTTTCATCTCTTCCTCCCCATAGCCTTAATTCAGACTAATTAAGAAGAAATTGTATCTGTATCTGGTTATTTTCCAGGAGTTTTGTGCAATACCAGGTCTACACCTTCACAGAAAAGGATTCCCTTCTATTCTTTCATATGCAACATAACATTCCCATATTTAAAAATAGGAATGCATCATTACAGCACACATCCCAGAGTTACTTAACCTGGAATCTTGACAGTAGCAATTACTTATACTGTGTTCCTTTGGAGAAGTTAAGATACTGAGAAGTTAGTGTTGATTATCATGTTACCAAGCTTCATGCTATAGGCTCCCCTGTATTATTCACAGCATAGAACTACTGTTTCAGCAAGTAATAGCATTACAAGTGTTCCTGTGGACACAGCACCTTTCCCAAATCTCCTTGCCTGTGGTATGGATGCGCAATGTTGAGAATTCGTGAGTTCACTAATGTCTGCTTTTACACACAGGACATTTTCAAAACAACTCTGATCAAGTCTTTGTTTTGATTTACAGACCATTTATTTCTAAACAGTGTGTGACAGATTTGTTTACTGCTGGATCATATACCAAATGGGGATTTTCAATTTAAACCTGATGTCCAAATTTCTGGTGTTTTCCTTCATGCTTGTGCCAATAGAAAAGGAAGTTGTGCCTTCTGCTACATTCTCCCTTCTTGTGTTAATTCACAGTTATGCACTTATCCAGCAAAAGATACAAAATGCATGGTGGTTGGACACTGAGAATATTTTCAGGAAATATAATAATCACTTCAAGCCATATGGGAAAGTTTAAGAGTTCAAGAAAACAAATGAATAGCTTTCAGCCATTAGGAACTTGTGTTTATTCCTGTTAGGAGAAAGATATGACAGCTGGGCACAGAAATAAACCAAAGAAAATGTGGTAAATTGCTACAGTAGAGGATTATCAATAACAAAACGAAATGCAAAACTTTGTAAAAATAGCTCTGAGAAAAAAAAAATAATTTCCAGGTCTAATCTAGGAAGCATGATCAATTTCAGTTTGCTGATGTACGATAGCATTCAAGCAAGTCCAGCTGTGGGCTGTGTTATTTATGATAGAACATACAGAAGCTTCTACAGACCCTCAAGCCATCTCTGGCGCCCTGAAAAAGTGTCACCTGAGACAGTGTCTTGTAAAAGATGCCTACTGAGCGCTGCTGTGGAAACCTGGACCCAGAGAACAGACTTGCCCAGGCTTGGAAAGCTGGGAGAAGAGCTGGAAATTCCTTCGGGAATGGGGTTGCCCATGAAACAAAGGCAGTTAAGACACATAGAAGAAAATGACAGTTTTCTAGGGACAGAAACTGTCAAAGGCAAAATTTTTTCTCAAGAAACAGTAGCTTGCTTTGCTGACTAGAGTGTCAAACTCAAAAGCTGCAGGGTTTTTTGTACTTCAGTATGCATACTCAAGCAGCTCAGAGGTATATTTCATCAAATTATGTTGTTTTCATGTTATCTGTCTAGTAAGACCTTTTTGAGTTCTTTCCCTGTGTTTTAAACCCAAAATTCTGTGTGATGTGTTTGAATCTTACTGTGAGTACTGAAATCCAGTCCAAACAAATTCTTTTGTGCCCAGTGTTCACGATCTCCTACAGGAGTTCTAAACAGATTAGTGCCAAGAGCCTGAGAGAATTACAGCTCTCAGATGACTTCTCAAGTGAGGCACACAGGCATCAGCCGCCAAGATTAGTGGTTCTCAAGGTCCTCATAACTCCTTGGCTAATTAAGGTGCAGCCACATGGTGTCTGAGAGTGCACATGCAAACTAACTGGAGCTGATGTACCATAATGAACGATGAACTCTGTAACCCAGTGACAGCTGACAAAAGAACTGCTGAAAGCCCCACCAGCACCTCTGCATTCGCAAAGCCACCACGCCAGAAACCTCCCATGTTGTGGCTGCCGCTGTGCCACCGAGCCCACAGAGCCAGGTGTGAGGCTGAGCCTCCCAGTCACTTGCAAGGGAAACGTTCTCAGCTCTGCACTTGTAGAGGAAAAAGGAATCTTAGCACTTCTGAAGACTAGCTTACAACAAAAGTAAACAGCAATTATAAATAACAGTCAAGCTTTCAGAAGGCAGCAGAAGGGTTGCTTTAGGGTTTTTTTGGAGTTATTTTGTTTAAAGCAGGAGTCCTATAAAATTAGGCAGTTAAAATGCAGCATACCCAACATTTTAAGCCTGTTAAAGCACCTGAAATTGTCTGGCAAGTCTGGTCAACACCAAAAAAGGTGAAGTCTTTCATATGATAGCATTTACTGTTTTCCACTAAATTAATCAAAATAAACCGCATCTCTATGAGAAGGTTTTATTAAAAATACATATCTTGTGTTGCACATAAAAAGAACCACTGTAATTAAACACAACTTAAGAAGCTGGACAGGAATTGCTTGGAAAAAAATACAGGTTCCTGTAACCCCAAGCACCCAACCTTTAACTGCATGAGCCACAAATTAAAATCTCCCTGTGTTGAAGACCCAGAGCACCGTCCCACACACAGCAAAGTGCCAAGGCAGGAGCAGCCGGTCAGAGGCAGACATGGCAACCGCTTCACAGCAGCTGCACCTCAGCAGATACATGCAGGACACACGTATCTTCTCCCCAAATGCAGAGAGGCCTGTCCCCCCCCAGCCCTGCCGCTGGGCACGATGGTGACCTTAGCAAGACAAACGTGCTGGAGTGGCACTCAGTCCAAGTGTTACAGGTTGGCCACCTCTTCTGTAAAGGAGGAGAAATAACAACGCAGCACTTCCAGTTAATTTCACTTAGGATCCAGCAGAAACTCACATTAACAGCACTGCTGAAAGAAAGCCAGCTGTGCTTTGGTGATGCAATATGACACAGTCTCTTTGATAAAGATGACCTTAACTGAAACCTACACTGGCATCCACTAACTTTTGGATCCCCATTTTTCATAACTCAGATCCATTTCAGACTTTTGAAAAGACACAATTTAAAAAGCAACAAGTTATCAGATTAGAAGGCAGCAAATACTGATTGAAAGTCTAGTGCGTAAAAATCAAAGTCAGAATACAAAAGAGCTGTTGGAGACATCTGTTATTTAAAGCATACAGAACAAAACACTGTCTGCATTTACTCTCTGTAGAAAACATCAGTTTGCCAGGCTGCCTTTCTTGCTCTGGAGATGTTGAAGAATCAGCTCCTTTTAAAGTAATTGAGAGATGTATTCATCACCCCTTCAAAATTATCAAAATGCTTTGTAAATACAGGCTCAAAAAGCATACCAGACACCGACTGTAAACTAACATTTACTGGCCAACTCATAACTTAAGCAAGGCACAAAGAAGAAAAGACACTGGGAGTGATAAGGAAGCAAGCTGACGTGAAATTACAAACCAGCGGTCCCTTTGCTTTGACCTGACAAAGCATTTGAGGACACGGGCAGTTGAAACAGCAACTGGGTCTAAGGCTGGACAACCAGAGTAACTGTAAAGCAACGTTCAATTTTTAAGGAAAAAAAAAGCAGGCTTCATGTTCCAATCCCATACAAGTCATTATTTGATTAAAACAAAAGAGATACTTCATCTAACATCATACCTTGTAAACTGAAAAGGGTATTAAATTAATGTAACTTTGGAGACTCATCTCCTTAAGTATTCTTTGTCATCTACAGCGTTCATTCCTTAGACTGCCATTTAATCAAGCACGCCGCCTGAAAGGCCTGTCATTTTACTGACTATGCTGGGAATTTATGACAGAGATCAGCCTCCTCAGTTCACTGATGTCCTACCAGTAAAGACAAAATGATGCCTCTTACACTCTGCGTGATAACAGTATATTAACAGAACAAGATTTGCCCAGCACAGCATTTGTTCTGTTTCTAATGCATGGAGAAGGAAACAAACTGATTTTCAGGACGTCAGATGAATTTGCAGGACTGGAATTAAAGAACTCTATTTGATTTTTTTTTTTTTTCAGAAAAGCAATTTTGTTCTGGGATTAATGAAATACAAAGCTCCAGAATGCCACCAATCAAAATTAGCTTTCCTTACTGGAATGACATCCTAAACACAAGATCTCAATTTGCCAAAAATCTGAGCAAATCAAATACTTGCCTTAATTATAACACTGTTCAACTCCCTGTCATTAAACTTCCAAGTAATTTCAATGCCCACATTTAAAAGCTTTGATCCTTAGGGCTGAGCTGCTCTGCATTTTAGAAGGAAAAAAAATGTTTCAAAGACATCCCAGGTTGGGAATTTGTAATCCCTCCTCATCCTTGTAAAGCAACAAGCTGAAGCTCACAAATTATTCAAAACTTTACCTTACAGGAAATAGGAATGGAAAACTTTTTCCAGTTGTGGGGTGGAAGCGAAAGAAATAACTGGATTTTAAAATGGCTCAACTTAAAAGGTGTTGAAGAACAAGGCTGAAAAGTTTAAGTCTTAATCAGTAATTAAATAAGCTACAGCATGAAAAGTCCAACAACCACAAAGATCAACCCTGAAAAATACACAGGCTCACTTGTATATACATTTAAAAAAAAACAACAACTAGATTTAAAAAAATCTCTCCCCAGGGTTATAATCCCCTTCCTAGAGAGATGTTGTTTTAGCTTGTGTACAGCGTTCCAGAAGAATCTTTCATAGCCTTCAGAATTCATGGTTTTCTTAATCCATTTTGCAGTGAGTAACATTTCTCTCCAGAATTGAATAACACTTTTAAAGCCTACTTTAAAATCCATCTTTAAGATGGCCTTCAAATACAATATTCAAGCTGCTAAAAAGAATTTTAAAATACAAGTGGGTTTTGTTTTAATGAATAAAAAAGATGTAGTGAATTTGCTAACTTATTAAAAAAGGCTAGAAGCAAAATCCACTAAAAAGTTTCTAGCCTCTAGTAATTCACGAAGTGCTACTACAGTACAGAAGAACATTATTAGTTAAATCAGTTTTATCTCTTCTGATAGCTACTTTGAAAATAAAAGGTAATTTGCCACTAATTCTATTACACAAGTTCATAATCGGGTAGCTTTTTGTGTGTGCAATGGAAAACAAAGACCAGTGCTACAGAACTGAATTAGCCTGCCAAATATCCTTTTCAGACATCACATCTTAAAATGTGTGTCTAGATGAACAAGAAACTCAGTGAACCTCCTGCACCCAGTTCCACTGTCTGCATTTGTGTAACATGTGGGTGCAAAGGTCAACCTGTGTAGCTCCTACAACAGGATCAGAATCTAATAGCAGCTTATCAAATAGCAACCCGCTTTGATCTCACTAAGCAGAGGATGAACGGATACTATTGTTAGTGCACTGTCCCAGCATTAGCAGCAAGTTTGTCTGTAGTGAGCTCAGAGTTAAAAAAGAAAAAAGAAGCTGGTCAGGAAGTAACACAAGAGAACAGCAATGGACTTGCTGCACTCAGGTCTCCATTGCTTTGCACCTTTGGAAACTTCACCTTACAAAGGATTATGCTCAGTGCAAGGCAGCAGAGAGAATCAAGCCTGCAATTTTCACAGTTTGAATAAGCAAAACAACTTGGCTTCCAAGACTGCGTCTTAAGATGCATGTGTCACAACAGGAATGTCGATTTCTATGCCAGAGTGGCGTGAGCGTGCAGAATATGGCTGAGAGGCATAGCTGTGCATGCTGGGGACATGGGAATAGAGGGGCTGCCAAAAAGGGGAAGGGAGGCTTTTACATGCGCAGTACCACAGAAACAGGAGAACTGAAGTGAAAAACAGACCGCCAGCGCTGGCAATGGCAATAAATACAGAGATGTCAAAGCTAAAGACAGGCTCGTATTTTCTGTTAAGATAATTGTTATAAAAAATGACCCAGATGGATGGAGTGAGACAAATGGCACAAGCAAGCAGGAACAAGAGACCCGCCACGAGATGGCAGCCGGCACTGTTTACAAGGCATTTGGCCAATTTGACGTTTGGCACGGTGGATACAAAGGCTGTGTTACACATGCCAATCAGGCAGAGAAACAGAGCTGAGGCAGCAGTGAACATACTCAGTGGAAGGGCAAACTGAAGCACGCGCAAATCCAGTTGATCGACAGCAGTGTACCACTGTGGGTCATATATCACACAGTCTCTGCTCCCATCAAAGCGAGCACACTTAATCCAGAGTCCAGTGTAAACGGTTACATTCCTCTCATTCTTGTTGTACGTGTACAGTCTCATTTGCCTCCAGTTTGGGAGCAGAACTGCTGCAAGGAGTCCAGCTATGGAGGCTGTTCCGCTGAGGAAGGCCAGTACTGTTGCTGCATGTACATCCCGGCAGCCCATTCTTGCCCACGGAAGTTGTTTCCTGCAACTAAGAAGAAAAATTAAGAATTTAAAAATCAGTAGGTGCAAGTATACAGACACAGGACTGACTCCACTTGACTTGTGCCGGGTTAATAAACTTGTGTGGTAGCTGGTAGGCAGTAACTCTGGCACCTTTGTGTCTTACACACTTATGTGGATGTCACACTTCCAAGTTCATGCTTTAATGAAATCTCAGATTATTTCACAGATTGTTATGATCACTCAGCTGACAGACTGCTAAATTCACTGTGTTCAAGGTCAAAAAGGAGCATTTTAACATATGACCCTACACAGCCTTTTACCTTGTGCCACTGCATGGACTTTAACAGAGTCTGGGTGGAGAAGGTGAATCACCAAGTGCACTGGATGTAAGAAGTTCACCTACCCCTCAACTGGCAGCTCCTTCTCTATAGCCCATACATAACATAATAGGAGAGCACGTGTTCAGTCCTACCACACTGCTGCGTGAGTACAAGGGAATTGCTTAAAACCACCATCACTGGGCTGGACAAGGAACACATATCCAGGCAGTTATACACATCTTCTATAGGCCAAATTGTTGGTGAGAGCTGCAACCTAGCAGAGAAGGCTCTGTCAGGTGATTTACCAGTATTTTTTTCAAAAACAATTAACAGTTCTTCCACACTACTTCTGCCTTTCAAATACAGCACATGAACAATTCCAGAAAGCAGATGGCTTTTCAGCTTTCATATTTTCCCCTTCAGATGAAGTGTTAAAGAATACCCCTTCCTGGTCAATGTAACCACTGTCTGTGTACCCGGTGTAGCCTCTTGCCTGCAGAGATCCAGGGAAACAGCCCAATGATGGGTCTTCAAAAAAAAAAAACGAAAAAAAAAAAAAAGGAAAAAATTTTAAAAAGACTCAATTTGAGTAATCCCATCTCTGGGTGCTCAGGATACTTTAAAGAGGCCTAATACATAATAGTCACTGGATGGTGGGCAAGACATTATGTGAGATTCACCCATATTCTCTAATAGAAGAGGACAGAAGAACAAAAATTGGGTATTTTCTTTTCTTCTACATTATCAAGATACTTTAAAGAGGCCTAATACATAATAGTCACTGAGCATCCACATCCACTTGAAGCAGAACACTAAAAATTATAGTACCTAAACACGAGCAAAAACTTGGACAATTCTCAGAGCCATTAAGTCATAAACTCCTACTTAATTTTTCTCCAAATAATTATTCTGCATTGTGCTGATTTGTCTAAAGTCGCAAAACAACTCCTTAGGTACCAGAAGTTCTACCTAAAGCATATACAAATAACTGAATCTCAGAAAGGTCACAGATGTGGTTGCAACCAAAGAGAATCATCAAATCTGATCCCTTATTATCTTTCTACATCTGCAAACATCAAATGCCAAGGGAATTTTTCAGATAAGGAATTTCCATGTATACTGGAAGCAGACTACAAGCATTATCAAGCTACACAGCTAGTCACTATTTTATTGATTTATAGACAAATAAAGCCAAATTTGTTTTGTAAGAAAGCATTTTTATTTACTTTTTATGCCATCTACCCCTGAAGGACTGCAACTGTACATGGGTAGCATTTAACCGCTCATCATACTCTTTTAAAGAAGCATTGCTGAAAAGAAATAATAACAACCATAATTCTGCTAAAAATGCACCTTATTCATCAAAAAGATGGCACTGTATTTTTGCTAAGAATAGCTGAGCGTGGGCAAGCTGCTGTTCTCATGGCAGTAACCTTTTCAGATAGCGGGTCATTAACAGGATACCTCCAGGTAGGGGGGACCTAAGACTTATTTCCATCATAATTGATTTAATATTATGCTTAACCTCATCTTCAGTAAGGTCAACGCAACCAACTTTCAAGGAAACAGAACTATGACAAATGAGTTTGAGGGGTAAATCTAATATAGCATCAAATTTTGTTCTCCTTAAGCTTGATAGTTCTGCTCTCCCATGAAGGGCTTGTCTTTGCCTGGATAAAACTTGCATGCAGGCAGGGCAGACTGAGAGAGCAGCTGCAATAAGCACAAGCGTGACTGTTTTCAGAAACCATTGTTTCTGCAAATTCATCTGCAATAGTAGATGGCGAAAATTTGGGCACAGTTAACACATGGTGGGCAAGGAGTTACATGAGCTTCACCCATATTTTCTAATACAAGAGGACAGAAGAACAAAAATGGGGTATTTTCTTCTACATTATCAAAATATAATTACGGCAAGTACTACACAGGCATGACTCAGGGCAGCATGCGAAAATTTGTATTTTTCCATTACCTCTTCTGTACCAGTTACATGGAGAGAAGACTTTAGTCTCTAGTTGATCCTACAATTGTCAGGTGTGTTCAGGCCACCCTGCATACCTTGATTTTGCTGGCCATTCCTGGAAGATGCACCAAGGGTAGGGTTTTTTTATTACTGTTGATTTTTTTTTAGGTTGCTTAGTTGGTTTGGAGTTGTTTTGGGGTTTTTTTTGTTGTTGTTGTTATTTGGTTTTTGGAGATGTTTTGTGTTGGTTTTCCTCCCCATTTTTAAAATAAAAAAAAAAAGAAAAAAACAAAATGAGTCCTCAGTGCTTCTCTTAAGGTAGGAAGGGAAAGACATTGAAAACAGCTCATTTTCCCATTAGGGGGTACCAAGGAAAATGGAATCGGTAGGTAAGTTATCCATGATCCCCCCCCCATCAGGTGAAAGTCATCCCATCTTGCAAATACTGCTAGCCTTATAGCCATAATTATAGCTTCAGTTACAAATCCCTGATGAAGACAGTAACAAAACAGATGTTGTCTTAATTAAGAAGGATTCAGTGTACTCACCGGTGGTGTGTTCAAATCAAGAGAAACTTTGGCAACTGTTAGAAGCAGGAAAAAGGTGTTACTGGATCTAGGAAACAGAACAAGGTGAGAGTCAACATCACATTTGTTTCATGCAATTTCAGCAACAGTGTTCACATTGTAATTCAGAAATGAGGAATCTCAGATATGTCTCCATCAAGCAAACTCCAACGCCTTTCTACAATTTTCTCTTATTTAAAAAAGCAAAACTCAAACTACTTTTCTTCTTCTCCCAGAGCATGTTCTCTGCTAATCATCTGTCTTCACACAACAAGTCAGAAGGGTGCAAAAAACTCCCTTTCTTATGGGTGTTCCAAGATACAGAGATGTTCACATCCTGAATTTTATGTTTCTAGCAAAAAAATCCATATAAAGTAATATAAAATTATTATTTCAGGTGTTAGGTTTCAGGCTGCACTTGAATAGCAGGGAGGAAGGGGTGCAATATTTTTTTTAATGTCAGAGAACAAAACACTGACTCTGAACTGTTTATAAACTTGTGGTTCTCTATTCCTTCCTGGCTCCTACACAAAGGTTTGAAGGAAAAGGGAGAAAGGCAGGAAGTACTGCTGATGCCTTTTCAATGGCTGTCCAGCTTCTCCAGAGGAAGAGAAAGGATCCTCTCATGGATTCTCCTTACACTTACATTTGGGATCCACACCAGAGAGTCCAAGAGCAGCTCTGCAGGTCATACTAGGAAAATCACTTTTTTACTGGACAGTGTCAGGCCTACAAGCATGTCACCATGTGACTTTAAGAGCTACAATCTAAAGGTGAGTTTGCTGTACTAACATGTATGAGGACACAGAGTTTATTCAAAATAACCTACATCAAAACCTGCATCATAACATCCGTATCTGTGTAGTCTTCTGGGATGCAACATCAATGAAATTCTTTTATCAAACCATCTAGGCAAGAGAGTGACCTTACAGAACACACTCATACAATCCAAATTTCTCACTAAACGAGAAAGTGGATTTCAAAGTCTGTAGTCCTCCAATATGAATGCAATTGCATATAAAACACAGAAATGCAGACACAAGTCAAATGAAGCATCCAACTTCTACGGCTATGTTAATCAACCAAAGCTGCTCTGAGTAAACGAAGCAGTTTGGGCAAACTAACAATGTGTGGTTGTAGAGGTCAGCATCAACACATTCAGTTGCATTCGGAGGAGAAATATAAACTTAGAAGAAGAAGAGTTTGGATCTAAAAAAAAAAAAAAAGTATTACTGCACAGTTCAGAGCAGCTGCTTTTATTCACCAACACTTCTGAGCAATTTTCAAGCTTTCTGTGCATTTACCAGCAACTGAAGCCAAGATAATCATACAGATTTCCCTCTGCAGGTTCACACCCCTAAACACGAGCCAGAGCTCAGTAACAACCATAATTAAGTAGAAAATTACTATTAGCAAACAAACCTGTCAGAAAGGGAGCTGTGTCCAGCCCAAGTGTCACTCCCATTAAACAATGAAAACCTGTGACCACCAGCTGTTGTAATAAACAGATGCAGGGCAGGTATGAAATATTTGACAATATCCAACTCAGAAAAGCCTCATTTTCTGCAGATATTGAGGTTTTTTTTTCTCTTCCTTTAGCTGTTTAGTCCATATGACTTTATTTTGCTGTCTCTAGTGGTGTTGAATAACTAGGGACCTCAGCCACTTCTGAACCAGCTGTCCAAGGGAAGAAAGCACACTTCGGCCAGCACAGGTGAAACTTTCTCTTGTCTTAGATTCTAGACTTAAGCTTCTTACACCCCAAGCATTTTACAGCTGTAATACTCAGTGCTCTTATATCTGATCCACAAAAGTTACCAGTCCTAATAATACTATATAATACCATAATAATATACTATATACTAAAATACTATAGTAGTAGTAGTAATAATAATAATAAGTATTATTATTATTATTATTATTCAGGGACAGATTTCACCACAGCTCCTATTTTAAAGATCCACATTACTGTAATAAGACATTCTTGCTAAAGCTGGTAAATCATGAACTGCCTATAAACTAAAAAAACGAAGCCAATTTTAAAAAGGTATTTACTAGAGAAACAGCTCAGCGATGAGCAAAGCCATCTCTGTTCCCTCGCGTGGCCTTGAGAAGATCAGAGCCTGAGAAGCACCTCTGTTCTCCAGAGCCCTGCAGGAGGGAGGTCACAACAAACACAACCTATGAACAAATGCATCATCAAACTATCCACAACAGTATTACCAGTTTTAAAAAGTATTACGAGTTGTAAAGAACTGACCACCAGCAAGAGGAGTAACTGATACAGAATCAGTGCCACCAAGTCAATTTTTTTGTTAGAAAAAAATCAATCACACAGCTTCAATTTTACAGAACTCCTATTAAAATTTGATTACAGACATAAAGGATTAGAATTAACATTCCTAGAAAATACATTTGGAGCTTCGAGAAAAACTTGCAGCACGGGTAATTCTATTTTACCAACCGATCTGGAACAAAACCGATGTCGTATGGCCGAGGCCGAAGTGGAGAACACAAAAAACCACACACACACACACACACAAACACATCCCCCCACCCCCGCTCCCCCCGAGGTGCCCGGCAGCTGCCGAGCGGGTCCCCGCCACTCGATACCCACCGGTGGGGAGCGAACTCCCAGCCCATGCACACCAGACCGGCCGCGCTGCGGAGCCAGACTTGCCCGGGAGAAACGGCAAGGGCCGCAGAAACCACCCTCCACTCCCCGGCCAAACGGCGGCGGGCGCCCCCGCGCACAGCCCCCTCGGCGGCAGAGTGCCGGGCCCGCAGCCCCTCAGCAGCGCCAGGCGGCCGCGGGGCAGCTCCCGCCGGAGCCGCATCCGCTCCCACACCAACCGCCCGCTCTCACCGCTCCCTGTCCCGTCAGACCGCCGGGGCGCACCCCCCAGGCCCCATCGCCGCCGCCTGCTCCTCTGGGCCGCGGGAGGCGCGGGGGGTTGTGGGACCGCAGCCCCGCGCCGCCGCACTGCCCGCAGCCACACCCCGCCCGCACTACAACTCCCAGCACGCCCCGCAAGGCGGAGCTCCGTGGAGGCTCCCGGGGCGGCCTGCACGCCCGGTTGAGACTGTCGTTACCGACCGCGGTCCGCACGCAGCCCCGCGGCTGGAAAAAACGGTGCTTTATAAGACGTTCCTCAAATACACCAGTACGGTTAGAGGCGCCGGCACCGTTACTCTCACCAGCACTTCACAGAGTCACAGAATCTCAGGGATTGGAAGGGACCTCGAAAGATCAACCAGTCCAATCCCCCTGCTGGAGCAGGAACACCTAGACGAGGTTACACAGGAATGTGTGGAGGTGGGTTTTCAATGTCTCCAGAGAAGACTCCATAACCTCCCTGGGCAGCCTGTTCCAGTGCTCTGTCACCCTCACTGACAAGAAGTTTGTTCTCAAATTTCAGTGGAACCTCCTGTGTTCCAGTATGTACCCATTGCCCCTTGTCCTACCATTGGTTGTCACCAAGAAGAGCCTGGCTCCATCCTTTACATATTTATAAACATTAATGAGGTCACCCCTCAGTCTCCTCCAAGCTAAAGAGACCCAGCCTCCCCCAGCCTTTCCTCATAAGGGAGATGTTCCACTCCCTTCACCATCTTCCTTGCCCTGTGCTGGACTCTCTCCAGCAGTTCCCGGTCCTTCTTGAACTGAGGGGCCCAGAACTGGACACAATATTCCAGATGTGGTCTCACCAGGGCAGAAAAGAGGGGAAGGAGAACCTCTCTCAATGTACTAACCACCCTCCTTCTAATACACCCCAGGATGCCATTGGCCTTCCTGGCCACAAGGGCACAGTGCTGGCTCATGGTCATCCTGATGTCCACCAGCACCCCCAGGTCCCTTTCCCCTACACTGCTCTCTAACAGGTCATTCCCCAACCTATACTGGAACCTGGGGTTGTTCCCACCCAGATGCAAGACTCTACACTTGCCTTTGTTATATTTCATTAAATTTTTCCCCGCCCAACTCTCCAGCCTGTCCAGGTCCCACTGGATGGCAGCACAGCCTTCTGGCGTGTCAGCCACTCCTCCCTGCTTGGTGTCATCAGCAAACTTGCTGACAGTGCACTCTATTCCCTCATCCAAGTCACTGACGAATATATTGAACTGGGGTTTGGTCTTACCAAAGCCATTTATTGGGAGAGCATTGGGTATCTGCCTGGGGGTTACCACTTAATGGTATTAAGTGCCTAGTTTTGCCTTTTTTTTAATTTTCCTCTTCCTTCCCTCACCTATTAAGCCTGAACGCACAAGTTACCTTGCATTTTCTCACTGTATTCTTCCCAGTCCTGGGGCATGAGCAGCTGTATGGGCACTTTGCTGCCAGCCTGGGTCAGCTCCAACAGAAGTGCAAAGGGAACTAGTCCTGCAAGCTACAGCTCTCGACTGGCTCCATGTTGCACTTAATCGTTACCCATTCAGCACTGAAGCTCATAGAACACTTCATACACAACTGAAATAAAGCCAAGCTGGCTCCTGCTTCAAACATTTTCCCCCTCATTTATATATGAGATTAAGACTGGTGTTCAAGAACTGCAGCAAAAAAATGGTTTTTTTGACTATGAAATAAATGGCATATCAAAAATTGCTGACAGCCCATATTTAGCTTTCACAAAACCATGTTAGTCCCAAACACAATAAAAATACAGAAAAAAATCAGAATGAGAACCGATACTAAGGATAAAAGAACTGGATTATGAGAAATCATACCTTTCTTCCCAGTGACTGCTTTAAGAAAATTTAGAGAAGCAGGGCTGGACAAGTATACTTACAAAACAAAACCAGACCAAGTTGAGAAGCCTCTGTTGTATTCAGTCTTATTTTGATTTGCAAAATAGTTTAGAAGTAGAAAACACCCTGTACAATAAAGGATTTACTTTTTTTTTTTTTTTAATTAAAATATAAGTGTGCCTACTTGCAATACAAAAACTGGAACACTAACTATTCCCAAAAATGTATAGCTCTGTTGAAAAGCAGTCATGATTTTCTTCACCAAAAAGTAATGTATACCCAGAACTCTGTAAGAGTGGTATCCCAAATTAAGTTTGGGAATTGGGAATCAGGATTTATATGACCAAGGGAAATACAGTAAACACCAGCAAGTATGAAAAAAACACCCCAACGTTACACATCAGCCTTGCTTTTTCGTGCTCCTACAAGCCACTTCCTTGTGGCCATTTATTTGTGTTTTCCTTTAAATCTTTAAAAATAACTGAACCCTCACAATCTGATACCTGTCAAAGTAGCAAAACTGGTTCACCTTAGAAGCACTAGACCCTGGAAAACTGCTCCATCAGAAATCTCCCTTGCTGTTTCCAATGCCTGTGGAAGAAGATGCAGAGTGGTTGAACTTGCTCCTTTGCTACCTGTGCAGGTTATATTCTTTCCACTCTTCTCATCTGGCAGAAAAATACTCCAGGGATGACCAGTTGTTAAGCTGTGCTTTGAGCTGCACATACTTTGGTCTTTACTCTGTTGAGTCAGTAGCCAACATAAATCAAAAAACCTTCTCTTTTCTCCACTTTGCTACCCAAGTGCCAAAAGAAACTGAGACAACGGAGGGAGCAGAGAACTGGGCAGTGTTGGTGAAGAAAAACTGAATGGAAGGTTTGCATAGCAACGGGTTCATGTGCATGCTAAAAATTTTGAAATGTGTTGGATCCAGCCAAGAACACTATCTTCTGTTAATCTGTTGTTCTTCTGAAGTCTGTAAAAGCAGTAGTTTCTTTTTCCGATATTCTTCATTCTCCTGCTCTGCTTCCTCATCTATGGATTTTCTTATACATGCTTTTAGTTTCTCAATTCCTTCTCCAGTATATGTAGATATAGGAATTATATCTTTGAATTCAAGTATATTTGCATGACTCATTTCTTCCTGTAGTAAGTGTAGGAAGTCTGAAAATCATACTGATAGAGTTAGTACAATCCCCAAATACTGTATCAGTAGAAAGCCAACAGAATCCCATTACATTTAGAAAACAGACTTTAATAAATTACAGTAATAAACATAACTGCAATTAATATAGAAGTATTATTTGCTTAATTAATTTTAAAAAGAATAGCTAAATTCTTAGAAGACAAGCACTAACATAGCAGCTATACTATATTTACACACTGATGAGAAGATTCTATACCCTTTCTTTAAGATGATTACAGAGAAATCCCAAGTTGTAGGATATGAGAGATGGACATTTTAACCCTTCATGGTTCTTACACACTCCAGGAAATAGAAAGACATTCACCCTAATATAACAGAAAAATGGAAGTAAACCTACATGGGCATGTCCAGAATTTTCATGTGCTTTGGCCAAAGTCACATGATAAATTGTATATACATCAGTGTCTGTAAGGGTGCCTTCAGTGGAGGTTACTGTTATCCCAGATACCTAGACTGGAAACATACTCTCCCATATTACAGTTTGGAAGGATCTTCTAGCATATCTCTATTTTATCAAAATACTCACCTAACAATAAAGCCAGCAGTACAAATGCATATAGACAAAGCTCCAAATGCATCAAGTGCTTTTTAAATATATGTTTAAATAACAAATTTAATACCTCACTTCAGTTTCATCCAACTCCTTTTCAAGGCAGAGTTACCATGATGAAATCTTATTACTACTTCTGTCAAAGGTAATTGTTGAAAGTTAATTTACCTTGAGGATTCTGTAGCTGTTTCATAAGTTCATTCAAGTTATCCTTTGCACAGGGTAAATCCATTTTATTAATGGCAAGAAGTGCTGGTTTTGTTAGAAGCTCCTCTTTGTATAGCTCCAATTCCTTAAATGACAAGTATATTTGTCTTAGTAAGTATACATAGTTTAACAAGCGCTACTTCAATTTTACATCTCCTCTCTTGTTTCTTTAATTGCCTAAAGTCTTTCATGCCTACGCAGCTGTGAGACTGACTCAGGTGCTCAAGGCTAATGTATGAAAGCAGCCTAACACAAGAAAATAATGTTAAGTGATTCAGTGATTTTTTTGCTCAAACACACATATTTCAGGCAAACTGGCTGGCCAATTCTGAAACTGCCTCCTTCAAAAAGAATGACAGATTTGGTTTTGTTTTTCTGATATCCACAAACACAACATCAATTTCAGAAAAAGCTCAGATCTATGAAACATGTAAGAAAATTACTTGGACAGTTTTCCGATTCTTAAGCATTTTAATGGTTAATATCAAGAAATAAAAACACAACCATGAATAAGCTAAAAATAAATAGCAATAGCTGAAATTCAGAAGATACATTGTCTTAAGTCATATACCTAGAGAGAAAACAGCTGCTAAACTTGAAATTACGTAAGATCTATTATTTTAATCAGAAGCAATGGTAAGAGATGGAAACACTGAATATCTGAAAAACTGAGGTCTGATGTCTCATGTCCATTATTCCATGCAGTAAGGGCATGAAGGCAGGCATTTAACTATACCCATGTATTTCTACTTCCTAAAATACTACCAGATTGGGGAATTCAAAATGATGTGGCTTTTCACATTTACTTGGCTCCAAGACACATCCTGTATGCTGCTGAGATTAATGAAGGAGCAGTTATGCCCAATATACAATAGAGGAGATTCATCTGGACACTTAAAAATAATGATTTCATCATTTTAGGGAATCCTAAGCTTGTTAACTGGCCTTACATTATAAATCCAGAAGACACACTAATATTTGAGAGTTCTTGATCAAAACTCAGCCTCTTTCTTGGCTCCACACATAACTACAACTGTCAATTAGGAAGATGAGAACTTACCTTTGTTAGAAGCAATATAGTTTCAAAGGCTGTTCTGAACAGAGTTTTAGTAGACAGCTGAAACCCAGAAATATCAACCTGAAAAAGTTACACAAGAACAAGCTTTGTGGTATTAAATTGTTACAGTATCATGGTACTCTCCATCAACTACTTTGCAGTACAATGCCCACATACATACTCTCATTCCTGGGCAAATAACAGAAGGCAACTACTAATAAATATACACTAAAGTGACACTGTAGACATTGCAAACACAAACTGTTTGATTCTGACACAGTGTTTCTCAAAGGTCTGATTTTTAAACCTCTCTTTTAAGGGCATCTTACAGAAAAAAGGGAGAGGGAGGAGAGGGAGGAGAGGGAGGAGAGGGAGGAGAGGGAGGAGAGGGAGGAGAGGGAGGAGAGGGAGGAGAGGGAGGAGAGGGAGGAGAGGGAGGAGAGGGAGGAGAGGGAGGAGAGGGAGGAGAGGGAGGAGAGGGAGGAGAGGGAGGAGAGGGAGGAGAGGGAGGAGAGGGAGGAGAGGGAGGAGAGGGAGGAGAGGGAGGAGAGGGAGGAGAGGGAGGAGAGGGAGGAGAGGGAGGAGAGGGAGGAGAGGGAGGAGAGGGAGGAGAGGGAGGAGAGGAAAATCACCTCATGCTTTTGGAACACTTGACTGCTCTAAATTAATTGGCAAGTTTTAATGATAAATTCTATTCAAGGATTTATCATCAGTTGTTTGAGTGTTCCATTCTAAAACACTATTACAGCTACATTTATCATAAAACATGCAAATTACAAATGATTTCCTAAATTCCAACTACACTGCAATTAAGATGCGTTTGATTTACTGCACTGCCTTTGACTTCAGTAAGCTGTAAATTTTATTTAACTTACAACTAAGAGAAGCTGTTTGGTTCTTTCTACATGTTTGAGAAATTTGTGGCCCATCCCTTTGTTTGCATGTGCACCTTCAATCAGTCCTGGGAGATCAGCTACTGAAATCTAGGAAAATAAACATTTCAAACAAACTTATTTCCAATAAGCAAAAATGGTGATTTTAAACTATCGACACATTATCATTTAATATATATTAAAAAAAAAGACCCAGACAGACGAATGTCAGGAATATCTGTTTTGAGACACTCATTTTACAACTATATGTATATCCTGGAATTGCATGGGGGATCAGTTCTCCAGCGGTATGCATTTGCTGTTTCAACACATTCAGAATCTATCAGCAGAAGAAGATTTAAACAAAATGCTACTTTTACACAGACATTGTGCTGCCCATGTTCCCCTGTCTATTTATTTATGGCTGTCTGCAAAGTAGAAAATAGAGGGTAATAATACCTCTGCAGAGATCTTGCAAAATTCGCCTATTACCTCAGAATAAAACAGACTCTGAAAGGCAAGAAGATTAGGCCATCACATTTATACAGAATTCAAATTGTCACTGGAAAAGAAAATGAAGTCTGTTCCTTGTGGCTACAGAGGATCATTATTCCAAATGGAAACCCACTTAATATTGTTCCCCTGAGCGTGAGAAGCTCCAAGAATTTGTCTTCTGCTCTTCAACTGAAATGAGATTTTGATTAATACTTCAGCTTCGAACCAGAGCCCAGCAAAGACTGCTACAATGGACAAGAATCTTGTCATTTTTCTCTGCTGGTTAAGAGAGTTGTACACTGTTGTAAAGGAGAACTGAGACAGACCAAAAAAGAGCAGAATACTAAAACCCCCAAGTATCTACTCAGTAACTCACAGAAAGCTAAGACAGATAGTGAAGCAAAGAAGAGCAAAAGTAGGGTCTTCAAATCTATCAAATACCCATTTAGACAGCAACTGGATTCAATTAAACAATGCCCAAAGCCAGCAAAAGCCAGCAAATTTCCAGCGCACTACCTATTGCAGAAGGAGGCTTTCTGCTATGAGTTACACTCCCACTCACATGTTACACTAATTTTTAACCATTAGCATCTCCTAAACATTTGAAGCCTTTCTTCAGAATTTTCCTTCTACAGAGACATGAGATACAGCTGGATAAACCACAGACTTGTAACTAGAAACAGGGACAGAATAACAGGAGCGTTAGAAAAGAAACATCCACATCCTGGTGTGATGTGTTAGGGTGCTGTAGTACCAGCATCATCACCTTTTCCTCAACATCAGCTCTCTTTCAAAATATATATTTTTATGTAGCTCATGAACAAACTCATACTCTCTCAAAATGGCACTTGGTTCAGATATTCTGGTAGAAAATGTAAGTGCTTCTGCTGGTTTGCATAATCTGGTACTAAGACCTGAACCCAGACCCATACTCAGATCCTCTGCTTTTCTACCTTTTCCAAGTAGTAATGACAGACAGCACCAGGTAACTTGCATGTACTTTTCTTCTTTAGAATGTACTAATACAAATAAGCAAATTACTAACTCTTTCCTTAAAATTTCAACATTCTGCCAGTTAAAAGATTTAATGAGCCATTTCCCTAAAAGATTTAATGAGCCATTTCCCCTTTGGTGATACAGGACAGTCACCTCAATTACTGCTCTTAATTGCTTACATTGTTTTGTTTTCAGCAGTTGCAATACTGAGAGCTGAAGTACTACTTCTTACTCACAACTCTTCCCTGTGATTAGAATCACTAGTTCCCTTGATTTTAGAAAAGACATAGTTACTACAAAGCACCCAACACTAATATAAAAACCATGAACTGCGAGAAACAGCCAAAAATAAGGGTCATATGACACGAAACAGACTGAACAAAAGGAAGCCAGGAGTGCACATAGTTCTCCTGCTGGAGCAAGATACACCAGGAAGAGCAGGAAAGGTCTCGATCCATGGCTGGTAGCTTTTTTTTTTTTTTTTTGACTATAGACAATCCTGTTACTTGCAGCTCAGCTTTCTGGGATGTTACCATAAACTAGCAGATAAAATGATTACACAAAAAATTTCCCTTAGATGTGTGCATCCCTACAGGGAACCTGACAAACTACACTTATTTCCTTTAATACAGTTTTGTTAAAGGTTGTTAAATCAAGGTTTCAAGCAGCAGCTACCAAATCCCCCTACAATTATTGCTTCTGAATGTGAAAAGAAGATTTTCTGTCTGTTCACACCTGAAAGATGCTTTTCTGGTTATCTCATCTGAAACCCTTTTATGCATTTGCCTTTTATCTTGGAAGTGATGAGTCCAGTACTGCATGTATCATACACTTCACAAACAAAATAAAAGCACATCAAAGAAGATCCAAGCTTGAAGAATCAAAATGTTTGCTGTAACCTTACAGGAACTCAGGGTCCAAAATCTATTAGGAAGACTCTCATTTACTGTTGGTTCCCCCCCCAGTGGATATTGTAGAAAGGATTCCAGGCACCACAAAATTACCTGACAACTTAGTCTGAAGAAGCTGGGTGGAATCAGATTCACAAAAATTCAGGTGGTAGGGCAGTATCTCCACCAGACCTCCAGAGCTACAGCCTACCACAAAGGGAACTGGACCCAGGTACCGCACCTCTCAGGTAGGGCACTGTCCTTGCTGTTCAGGCAATCCCTATCACTTCATACTATATTACTTTTCATTAAAAACAAACAAACACAAAATGCAAGAACCAAACTATGAAAGGAAGTTTGAGCAGCCAACCTGGAAAGCCAGAACAGTAAGTTATGATAACTGGGTTATATTCACTGAATTCCCTGTCATTCACTACTGCAGATCTGGAGCTATTGGACAAATTTGCCCCTGTATAAAATCCATTCTGAAAACTACTCATTCCAGACCTCTCTGTATAGTCAACTTGCAGAAAATTTGCCTCTTAGACATAAAAATAATAGATTAGTCTCTGAAACAAAGATATTTTTTAAAGTCCTACACTTAACAGGAGTATACTAGGACACAGCAATCTCAATTCCACACAGGAGCTCACACCTCTAAGATTATAAAGTAGGATTAGAACCAGAGAACAAAGACAATGGAAAATGAGAAGCCATTTATTCAAGTGACTTGAAATGAGCTCAATGTCATATTACTGCATTTGGCTATAATGCTCTCTTATTACTTTATAAAAATAGTTCTGTCTCCACAACTTTAATTAAGTCCATGTAACTGCATTTTATATACATACATTATAGATACACATATGAAAAAACACACAAATTTCCTTCTTCTTTCTGAAATTATGTTAAGCAGTATAACTAGCCATTATATACAACTCCAACAAACAACCAGAATGAACTTTCATACCAACCTGCTTGTAATCTGCATACATGATCTTTCCTAGTTCAGGCTGTATCGTTGTAACTACAACACAGAAAAAAACGAGCGGAAGAAAACAAAACTGTATTTAACGTTTTAAAATATGTTAATGATACCAAACATTCAAATGTTGCAGGACTTTCCACTTCATATTTAAATTAAACAAATGTTCAGTAGCAGAAAAAAAATAAGGCAAATGCAATGTTAAGAATTATTGGAAAATAAATAAAGAAAAAAACAAGAGAGAACAAAATTAGAACACTCAAAACCGAACTGTGTGCAGTTCTGTTCCCATCATCCCAAAAAAGGAATAGAGGAGACTGAGAAGTCTCAGACACAAAAAGGATTATCCAGACTATGCAAAAAAGGCTGTAGAGAATCAAGAGTGGTGCAAGGTCAGCAGGAATTACTAGTACTTGTACTCTTGCATTTTAATTAAAGCATGATCAGATGGCTAATGCTAATTTACTGAAAGAAAACTACTAAAAATGGCATTTTTCAGTGGACAGGTTCAAAACTATAATCTTTCTTTGTTGCAAGAACAGGTGGTAGCCATTTCCAAAGCATAATGATATTCAACTTGATGGTGCATATTCAGTAGACTGAGGATATTGCACACATGCAGAGTCTCAGATGGGCTCAAATGGGCTGAGACTAAATTAAATGCCAAATAGACCCTGCGGATTGAAGCACTATGAGGGTGTACACGTGAAAAACTGAGGTGGTTAAAGGAACATTTAAACAGCAAGTTCTCTCTTTGAAGTACTTCTTAAAATTAAAATTATGTGCAACATATTTAGCAGGTAACACGTTTATCTCCTGTTCTTTATTATAAACCTGTAAACCAAGTCAACGAAAGGACTTCTTGTTCTCATGAAATATTACTGTTCTAAAAATGAGAGTATGAACTTACATGGATAATTTGCAATCTCGGGTTTGGCATGAGAAATCTTGCTTAACAAGGATGATTTTCCTGCATTTGGAAACCTAGAAGGAAAGTTGGATTTTATATGAATAAACACAAGTGATTCCTGTATATTTTATTACCAAATTGCCCTATATTGCCTTAGTCAAACTCAGCGCTACCATCTAATTTCTGCAGACCCGTTTACTCAGACTTTAAAATTAAAAAACAAAACAACAGCAACCAAAAAAACAACAAACACAAACAAACAAGCAAAAACAAACAAACAAAAAAACCTCAAAGTCATTATGATTAATCAAACTGGAATAATTTTTCTAAATCCAACAATGCTTCCCAAGGATGCATGGAAGAGAGGTATGTAAATACACTTGTAATAGATTTAAGGGAAATCTTTCAAAGTCACTTGGACAGAAACAGAGCATAAGCATCCAGGTCTACTTGAATTCAGTCTTCACATGCTACAGTTGGTTTTGTAAATTACATTTACATTCTAAACACCTGTCATGCAAATACATCTATCAGTGGGATTTACAGTCTTTTGGTATACAAATCATGGTTAATGGAACATTCTACTATTTCAGTACAAATTATATCTATGCTATAGTTTACCTGATATAGCAAAGCATATGTAAACACTCTATGTGCAGATATATACACTTGAGGGGAAGAATGAAAGAGACTTTGTGTATATAGACACACATGCACAGGTTGTGTATGTTTTTAAGGTTGAAGCTGTATGGTGGATCCTGAAATTAGGACTAGTCTGCTTTGTTACCAAGTAAACCAAAAAGAATATCAGTGAAGCCCTAGGAGCTGGTCTGTGCAGACTTGACTGTTGTAAACTTTTCCCTTCCCAGGGGATAGCTACAACTGCACACTGCAACAAAAAGTTCCTTAAAGGATTTGGTAGTTTTTACAAAAAGCTTCTTCACAGAATATATCTACCCATTGAAAGGAAACCTAATTTAAAACTGAAACTATAAAACATGCATATTTTAAAGATTAATCTGAGCTGTAAAAGAAACAATAGCCTTGATCCATGTTGAAGTTGAAGCTAACGCTGACATCAGAGGAGAGGCTATAGTCCTTATTTACAGCACCTGCTCCATATGGAAGACCACACCAGTCTAGCGTTCCAGTCAAATTCACAGACAGTTGTTCAGCACAATGTTTCAGTGCAACAATGATCAAAGAAAACTGTGCCTACTGATAACAAAAAGATGGTAAAAAGACTCCTTAACACTGTTTTGAAAATGTTAAAAAGCAGGCACTTTCATTGCAGTGCGCTGGATGCTCGGAGGATAGTTCCTCTAATCAAGAGTATGCATGACTGGCACTTCTTGGTATTTATTACACATACCAATTACATATTCATTGGTTTCTACTGCTTAGTTCATGCATTAAACATAAGCTATTTACATAATCACATCCTTTGCCAGCAGTCCATCTTTGGTATTCGAGGGTCTTCACTGGGGGTCTCTTGTGGCCCCAGTGGTCTCTGCAGCCTGGTGCCCCCCCAGTGTCAGCTTCTCGACCTCATTTCTTGAGCATGTGTGTTGTCATTTTGTGCTATTACACAGCGAAAGTCACATAGCTCTTTCTTCATTTAGTGGAACATTCTGCTTTCCGAGCTTGCAAACCAAGGACATCCCGCTTTGCCTCATGTCCAGTCTCTATAGAGCTATTGTTTCTCTATTAGGTTTCTGTTACATTAGGTCTAGTCTTGTCACATTAGGCCTAGGGGTTTCTAAAAGACTTTCATTCCTCTTACCACTATGGGCAACTGAACATTGGTTCCAAGATACAAAGGCAGGCATTACACAGAAAACCATATACTCCTATACATGCAGAATCACGACCTGCTAGTAGGGACAACTAGTAAGAACACGAGCTAATGAAAAACAAGACTAGTATTACATTGAGGGCCTTTATAAGGGGATTGTATACAGGTCTTGCTTGAAAAATAAAGAGACATAATGACTCTTGTTAAAAACAGGAAAACCATTGAAGGTAGTTTTAATGCACTCTGATGTTGAAAGGTGCCTTAAAGACATTCCAGAAGGTTACTCTGGTCAGCTCCTCACACGAATATTTTGTTTCCACTGAGGTACAATATGCTCTTTGAAGTTTAAATTGCAACCTACACTACACATTACAACCTGTACCCAAACCTGATGTGCCTTTCTCAAGTCTGTATGTTTTTTACCTGATCTAATAGCCAACCACTTGCAAATCTACTGAAGTAAAAATAGCAAACACAAAGAGATCAAAGTACAACCACAAACTATCAGAGGCTGATTCAGACTCTTAACAAGAAAATAATATGCTCCTCTAATTAATAATGATTTTTAAAAAAATCATTTTAAAGGGAAAGCCTCAGCCAAAATGCAGGATTAAAGCAACAACGGTGTCATAAAACTCCTGTATTTTCACAGTCTAAAACAAGAACAATATTCCTATCATGTAATTAATGAAGACTACTTGAAAATTACATAACTTTAGACAAATCTGATACTAACAGAACTATTTTTAACAAGCAAAACAGAAAACAATGCTATCTTCAAGTTTCCTTTCTTTATGATACATAACAATCATACTGTTTCCACCTCAAACCCCTTGTCATTTTACGTTTCCTATGTTTTTTATTTATAAGGACCACAGGGCAGAAGGAGAGAGGTAGTAGATGCTGAGCAGACCAAGACTTTTACAACTGTAGTTTGTTGAAAGCTTCTCCAAATAAAGATATATTTATCTGCATTGTCATAAAGCAGCAACATTGAAAAGCACCACAGCAAAAGAAATGCAAGTCCTGCTGTTCCAGTTTGTAATTTATTACTTCCTTGCAACGTTCCAAGCTGTTTATTTGGAAGAGTGGGCTATAAGTAGCCTTTGAAACTCTCTTTACGACTACTACTGAAAGGGTCTACTTGCGCCAGCACCATAAAGCCAAAGATGAAATATGGATAGTGTCCTTGGCTCTGTTATGCACCTTCTGCTTACTTCATAAATATTACCTAATAGTATTTTGATAATCACTACAATTGCTAAATTCAATGATATGAATAATTATATACTACCCTGATTCACGAAACCCTTCACCCACAAAAGCATAAGCAATACTTTCAAAACTTTAAAATAATTTTAATAGGTTTAAACTCTACCTGATCTGCAAACTGCAAGTAATATAAGTGGAAATGCAAATGTACAGTATTGCTCATCCTCCAAACTCTCAAATTTCTTTGAAATCTCATTTGAAAATGACTACTTTGTTTCCTAATGTCAGTTCTCAAACTACAGTACTTACCCAACTAAGCCAACATCTGCTATAAGTTTCAAATCGAGACGAACAATTCGGCTCTGACCTTTGCAAGGCAAGAAGTTTGTGGCCAAAGAGCCTCCAAGACCTCCACGAGCTGCTAAGAATCTCTCTCCTGCTGCATTAAGCTCTCCTGAAAAATAAATTCACTAGTAAAAAAAAGCACAATCCCCTGCAGTAGTTCAGTTGTGAGTTTCCACTTAAATCCATCTTCCATTAAAAGATAATTTTCCGTATGCTTTCTTGGAAGACCTGTGCACTCAGGGTCATGGTAATTTTATTTCTTTGGAAACAAATGAGAGAAAAAACACCCCAGTATTCCCCTTTGTCATATAGTCACTTCAAGAAAACTGCTAAGTACAGGCAGGCAAAGTATGGCCAAGATGGTAGATCTGAAGCCTCCAATACTTTAATTAAAGAATGCAGGGAAAAATCTGCATTGATAGAGATATGGCTATAGCAAACTCTTCAGATGTTACATTCTTTTTTTCATGAAGATACAGGTTATAGTAGGTTATAGGGTTAGAATGTCAGAATAATTTAAAAAAATAAAAATGCAACATTTGAGTACATAGTTTAAGGACACCTTTAGACACTGACATGCCTACATCATAAAAAGTTCTTACCATATATCCATTTTTGTTAAACATTCAAATTGGAATAATTTGTGAATTTAGTGTGAACTCTGAACAGTATGAAAAGCAAAAACTCTGAGAAACTGCAAAGGAACCACTGAGAGCTATTCCAAGGGCACTGTATTGAAGATCTTCCTGGTTACTAGCAAGTACCACTCTTTAAAAAAAGAGTGAAAAATTGATAAGTATTTTAGATAACCTGAAATGCTGACACTCAGCAAGGACCTCTGCCTTTTAAGCAATGTCATAATTCAGTGGAGTTACAGGGACACTTACCTGAATTTATGGACACATAATTATGTACAGTCACTAACGATTCTGTAGAGGATCAGTATGGCTTCCAGCCTTCAACAGTAGTTTCTGCTGCATATAGTGATACAAACTACTACTAACTTCTGGAAGGGGTCTTGCTTTTCCAAAAATGTCTACAGTGAATTTTTTGTCAACTCTTCATCCAAACAAAGGAAAACACACATATTTTGCAACACACGTAACCTTCAAATATCCTAGTGTTAGAAGCGTGCTAGATGGTATCAATAAATATGACAGTATCTACCAGATAGATTAAAAAAAAATTGGAAGCTCTTACCAATTTGCTTGCCATCATCGTCAAGAACTGAAATTCCCCAAGGCACATGAACTTCACAATCTTTTCCTTTTTCACCTTTTAGTGCTCTAACACTGGGAGAAATTAAGCCAGGCTTAGTCATTTAAGCTGATGTTTTGCTTCTGGAAGAGGTATGTAAGAACTTTCATCAAACAGACCCTTACCTGCTGTTGGCTCCTGTTCCAGCGACGAATCGCTTCTTGGGATACCTGTCCCTTATGCTCCTCAAGGTAGCTCTTTCTTGGGCGACGAGCCAGACATCACCACCTCTGCCTCCTTCCCCGCCTAGCCGAGGATAACCCATTCCACCAGTTCCTCCTCTCACATAGAGCCGTAAATTGTCTAGAAAGTTGCCATACTAACAAAACAAGTAGTTTCATATCAGTATTACATTCTGTTTATATTTCTTTTTGTTCGTTGTTACAAACAACGTGGCTAAAACTGCTCAGATAGAGCTTTTCTCTGTTGGCAACAATGAACGTTCAGAAAAGTCACGTAACCCTCTGAGATGTTTTTTTTTTAACAAATATTCGACGTTTCCTCCCCGGCAGTGATACCTCAGGCCCGCCCGGCCCGCAGAGCCCCAGGCAGTGGGACGGGCCGCGGCTCTGCCCCTGCGCCGGGCCCCGGCGCCCACGGACACGCGTGCGGTGCCTCACAGCGCCCTGCTCGGCACCGGCGGGCTCCTGCCTCCGAGTGCAGGCGGAGAAACGTGCGGGGCTCGGCGAGCCGCGGGGCAGCCCGGGGGAAGGGAGAGAGACCCGCCAGCCCGCCCCAGAGAGGCCGCGGGAGCGGGACCGCAGCTCCGCCAGCCCTTCTCGCCGCCGCAGCCCCACCGCCCCTCGGGCTCGGGAGCACCGACCTTCCGCAGCGCCGCCCCGCCGCACCGCACCATGCTGGGAGCTGGGAGCCGTGGGCCGCGGCCCGCGCCCGACCGGCGGCGGCCTGACAGGAGGGGCGGGAGCAGCGGCCTGGAGGCGCGAGGGGGCGGGCCCGGGCCCGGGGCCCAGGGGCTGTGTGGGGAGGACAGGGCAAGAGGGCGTCAGCGCCCAGGCCCCAGTTGTCTGACTGCCGGTCGGGGGAGCGCGGAGGCGAAGCGAACAACCACCCCAGTTCCCGTGCTGCCGGCGGCCGCCATGGCAGCCGCGCCGGGCGAGGTGGAACTGTGTTCCACGTAACTGCGCATGTGCGGCCGTTCCCACCCGCGCCGGGCTGAGGTGGCCGCTCACCGGCTCTCGCTGCAGTCTGGTGGAGCTGGTGTTCCCAGGCCGCCAGCCCAGCAAGGGACACGCCTGGCCAGCTGCTCGTCGCTGCAGTCTTTCCCGTCCCTAAGCGTCCCAAGCCGAGAGGCGCTGGGACAGGGCAGGGACGCCTGAGGGGAGAGCAGGGGCCCGGCTGCCGGGGGGTTCGGGCGAGATGTGTCCCTGGAGCTGCGTGCCCGTCGGACACGGCTGCTGCTGCCCTGCACATGGGTTGGACCCTTCAGAGCCCGTTGGTCACGTTGCTGATGTGCTGTCCCTCGAGAAACCGGGACCTGACTTGTCAGCGAGGCGAATTTTCAGGATAAGGATGAGCGTGTTGAAAGTACACGGCTCTAACAATGCTTACAGGGCTTTGCTTTTCTTAAATGGTTACAGATGAGAAATTAGTTTGTAAATCGTGACATCAGCAAGGTCAGAGGGGTAAAATTGGTGAAAAAATGCCCCCAAATAAGTTCTTCCACTAGTCTTTATTTAGTAGATATTTTCTGACAGTATGAACGTATTTTCAGTGGTGTGGGTTTTGTGGGTTTTTGTGTGTGTGGTTTTTGTCCGTTTAAAGCACAAATTCTCATGAAAAAGTAAATATTACTCTATTCCTTCTTACATCCTTTACACAAGGTCATGCATTCGCAGTTGGGGTTGTTAGCTACCTGAGGAGAATCATTCCCATTTCCAGTAATTTAATACTAAAAATAAGTTCAGCAATGGACTTTTTTATTTGTTACATGATAATCTAGAAAACATATGCCATATATGTGCTAAGTGGCCCAACAGAACATTCAAGCAGTATCCAGGATGTATCACAACATGTGAGTGTTGTCCAGTGTCATTTTAATGATGTAAATTTGGTTTTGTTAGTTGTTTGTTTCATTTCTCAGTTGCGTAATGACCTAGGGCACCATATTTGGAAACTAGATTTACAAAACAGGTGCAAGATAGTAGTTACATACTTAGATTCTTCTGCATATTGTTTTTTGGTCTATGTTTGGTATAATTGGGTTTATTTTGTAAATATAAAAGTTAGGCTGAAACCTACATTTAAAAAAGCTACTTAAATATAGTTCCACATAGTCATTGGTTAATTAGAGTAGAAGACCTTCAATTGCTAAAATTTTAGACATAAAATGGGGAAAAAATATTTTTAAAATTAATCTGGGAAGAATGAAAAATCCAAATTCCTAGTCCTATGCTTTTCAGCTGACCCACACTTCTCTCTTCGAGTTATAAAAACAAACTGTTTATTATGCAACTGGGTTGCTCAGAAGAAGGTACAGAAGCAGCATGACTGTTACTCAGAATGATTGTTCCTGATGGCTTTTGATGGTCTTGATGAATGAATAAAATAATAACATACTTCAATTGAATACAATTTTACAAGATACTATAGTACAAAATGTTTTTTTATCTGGAAGCATCATATTCCATGTGAGTTTTTAGTGGTATTTTTAGAAGGCTTGAGTCCAGTTAAGAACATTTTCTTTCCACCTACATGTACAGAAAAAATAAATTCAAAAGCTTTTCACTCTGTTTAGAAGTACTGACCTGCTTTTTTCTGCTGTTCTATGTTATTTTTACCTATCAGCTACGTATTCTGTTCCAGCTAAAAATACTTTTCATTCCTACCAACTGGTCATGCTTATATCGTACTGTTATGGAATTTTTAGAGCAGACTTTTCAGTGATACAAGTGGGAGAATGGGAGAAGATGTGACTGTCATCTAGTGAGCCCAAGTTCAAAGTATGCCTTTCCTCAGTGCCAAAGGAGTTTCACCACGTGGAGAAAGGCAAGATGCGTCATGTGAATGGCAGAACAGGAATTATTACAACAGTAACAAATGCAAAACTCCATGTCATGCTTTCACATCATGAGGACTACATCTGCAGTTCTGAAAACGGTGATATGTGAAATCTACCAGCAAGTGATTTGAACAGATCTGTTAAGAATGTTATAAGATGACTGGAAAACAGCAGATGTGAGTCTGGCCTTGTACATGAGGTGTTTAACTGAGGGGGTCAAGCCCCATCATGAATGGCTCCCTGTGGATCCCCATCTCTCTCTGTTAAGTCTTTGAAGGTGGGTGGGTTGTACCCGGACTGCGATTCCTTATCTTTGAAAAGAAGAAAAATTACCTGGCCAACCGCAGATCTCAAAGCCTGGTCTCAGTTGCATTCAAAGCTTTGGAAAAACTCAAATTTGCCATACTAATAGCCTATTGATAAGACATTTGATATGGTATCACTTTGAAAGTAATGAGAACATGGGGGGTTAGAAGAGAAATTGTGAAATGAGGTAACCACAAGTAAGGTTGAAAAGGAAGATGTCAGGCTTAAGGGGTTGGTTTTAGGATGGTCATATTTGATGTTTTTTGTAGTAGCCGTGATCAAATCAGAGCATACTGATGAAATCTGGTAATATATACTTAGGAACCATCATAAGTACAGAGAATGTCTCAGGAAATGTACTTTCATTTACAGTAAGGAGGCATTAGTGGCATTATTTGAGGCCCTAGTGAAATCTCATTTGTGATACTGAGAAATCTTCTGATTAATTGTGCTATAGCTGAGCTAAGGTTGAACAGAAAGAGGGGTAGGGGGAGGTTAGGCACATCACCAGAGAGCCTGAGGGCCTTTTGTACAAACAGATTTTAGGATGGCTCAGCTTGTTTACTTCAATAAAACAAAACCAGAGAGGAGATACAAGTACCGTCTATAAATATATCAGAGAAGCAAGCATAAAGGATGAAAACTATTTAATTTGCAGGGCAGTGTTGACACAAGAACAAACAGATATGTACTATTCATTAATAAATATATCAGGAAATTAGAAGAATGTTTCTAGTTATTACAGCAATCAAATTCTGAAACAGCTTTTCCATGGAATTAGTGGGAACAAAAATATACCTGTTTTTAATAAGGCACTTGATAAATTTATGAGGTGATGGTACAATAGAGCTTTCTGTAGCAACAGGGACCTAGGCCCTATCATTCAGGAGGACCTTTCTGTTCAGCGTTACCGTGCTAATTCACGTTACACACAGCAGAACATTTTGTCCAGAATAGAAAGAACAGAAGGAGTAGAAAGAAGGAGGTAAGCAGAGGAACCTTTAACTGAGACGAAGAAAGCATGGGGAAGTTGCAGGTGGCAAGAAGGTTATCAGCAAAGTTCTTCAAGGCTCAAGTCATAGGCCCTGAGCTCTGCTTGGATACAAACACGTGTATCCAGCTACCCTATGGCTTTGTGCTTTGTTTTGTGATGCGTTTGGTTTGAATTTCATGCTGTTGGATCATTACGGCTGCTGAGAGCAGCGGGGTCTGTAGCTGGTCGACTCAGCAGAGCCTTAAGTTCAACGTGCTCAACTTCCACAACACACAGCAGCAGGTCACATCCAACACCAGGTTAATGCGCACACTGGTCCAGAGATGCCAGCAGAGCTACTAATTAATCCAACTCATGTAATCAATCTGCAGCTCAGCCTCAAAAAAGAGAAAAAAGAAAAACTGGTCCTCTGTGTATGTTGTAAGTTGATTATCACTAGATTTATTTCAGCACTGAGCAAGCTCATGCCAACAAGCTCATACCAGCAGGGAATTAAGTAACATTTCATTTGAAATGTGCCATTGTGCATTTTCTGGAACCTTTTATACCAGTAAGTACATGATCACATATACATGGTGCTAAAAATTACTGAAATTGAATCATTTAAAACTCTGAAGTTTGAGGCTATTTAGATGGTTTCTTTTCTAAATACTTTGCTTCAAAAATGTATCTGGTCACCTGAAGGGCTGCTCTGTTTTGCCAGGACAGCACTGATTCTATCGTCTTTTCATTTGTGTTGGCTGTTTAATCACTAGCAAGTGTGCTGTACGCAAATTTAAGTAACAAGTCTATGAGCACTTCCCTGTCAAACCTGATCCTAGAACATCGCTCTGTTATTTCTTTACTTCAGAGGCTGCTAATTAGTGATGCAGAGAGTGACTCAATTCTTTATCTTCAGTGAATCCTCTTTACGTAAGAGTGTGCAGATGTGTGGTCACAGAGATATCTGTAATTCAGTCATACAAAAGGCTGACAGCATTTTAAAACACTCCAAACTGATTTATATTAGTCAATGCATGTTCTGAGTTTCATGCTAAATGATGCTCCAGTTCCTGCTCTTTCTGTTGTTATTGTGTACTTCAAATACTTGTATATGATGGCTTGAAAATCACAAGGGTACTGCTACATCAAATCATGGTTTTACCACTCTGTTTCTTTTCTTTCATGTTATAAATCACTAGGTATTGTGCTGTCATCAGCTCTAACAAGAAGAAGCTGTAAAGTCTCTTTCCACAACAATTTTAAAGCTTTCAGCAGCAGTTTTTTTGAAATTGGTACTTTATGTGCTGTTTTTCTCAGTCTAGAGAAGAAGTAACTTTGGTGGAAATATTTAAAAATTAAACTGAAATCTTTTAGGAACATAGCTTTATTTTAAAGTAGAGTTGAAATAATTAAAAAATGCAAGTCAATTTTCTTGCTTTGCCTTTTGGAACATGCACCCAGCAGTTTATTGCAATGGTGGGAAGCTGGCACAAAGGTAGTTGAAAGAAATAACTACACCAACATATCCAAGGTCCAGATTTTATAAAAAAAAAATATGTATTACCTTTACAGTTTAACTAAAAAAAAAAAAAAAAAAAGAAAAAAAAGGAGATTTAAGCAATGCCAATGATATCCTCTTCAGTACAATAACGTGCCACTAGATGGAGGTACCTCAACTGCATTAATAGAAAGAATAAACTAATAAGCTGAAGTACAACAGTTCAAAACTCATGCTATAAAAAAACCTAACAATGTTGGAAGAATTTTGAGGGAGACATTTTATTTTTCCCAAGTTTAGTTATGAATGAAAAACCTCAAAATCACAGAAATTGCCACTTTCGTCTTTGATCCCATCTCATAAAACTTACGGTGTGGAATGGCTGTGCTGGAGTCTGGGGGTTTACATGTGGCGTATGCTGCATCTTTGGAATTCTTCCTGAACCTCTGCAGAATGGAAAACACCACCCAATTTTTTCTCCAAATCCCATTTATATTTAGTCACCAGCTGAAAACAAATCTGCTTTCCCAAGTACATGGAGAGGTTGTCTGATTTTAAGGGTTTTCACCTACAACCCAAGCTCTTGTGTAGCTTTCAGGTACATTAACATTTTGTGAAGATGGTCACAGATCGACTTTCCTTGACCTTACCTGTTCTGAAATAGAAATTGCAATAACAATACTTACCTCATAAACATGATCAGTGTCTTTCTTCATGGTGCTTCCATCCCAGAAACTTCATGTAACATCCTGCAGGATTGTTAACTGCCAATAATTTTGATCTCTGACAGTTTAAATTCGTGGGTTCATCCTTATTCCAGATCTTATTCTCCCACAGGTGATGATCCCTCAGTGTCTGACTGACGAAGATGCACAATACCATATAGGAAAATGAAACATGAAAGTCAGCAATCACAACCATTTTCACTTGAGGAGGTGAATTTTTAGATAAAATCAAAGAATTTTCACAGAAAACATTGTTGATGAGGTGGCACTTTAAAAGGAGAAATTTTTATTTGAAAGCATTTTCCTTAAAAAAAATATGTTGCTTAGCATTGTGATTTCTATAGCTGTGTTCTGGGAATACCTAATTTTAAGATTAAAAATGGTGACTTTATTAACTAGATTAGGAAAAGCAAGAGGAGCATGACAAAAACAAATCTACATGAAGAAGGAAAGGGATTCAGGGCTGCTGTTAGTGGCTGCTGGAACAGGAGGAAATCACCATGTTTGCACCAGTGTCTGGTGCCACTACATCTGGGTGTTTTAAGCAGGAATCGGATGACGAGAAGGAATTGATGTGGTGTCCAAATAGCTGTGCAGCTGCCAAATTCTCTACATACCTTTAAATGCCTTTGAAATTTTAGCTGTTGCATTGTGAGATTGATTACACTGATAAATTTAATAGTGTATAAAGCAAACAAAAAGAGGAAAAGCTTTTCTTAACTTGAAAACTTTCTGAAAGCTATTTTGATTAATGATGTGAAGGAGCTTTCTTGAAGGTATGTTCCCTATACACCCTTCTTAACGCTTTCATATCCTGGGTTATGAATGCTGGTTTAGAATTTCAGGCAGTAATTACATGTAATACAGCTTTAGCTTCTTTCAATGATACAGAGAGTTCAGAGATAAGCTAACTGTGTTCAAGTCTTCCAGATATTTTCTTCTCTATAGCTGTGTAGGTTCAAACGTGGCTTTTGTTTTGTTTTGTGTTTTTAAACAGTGTTTACTTTACTGAGCTGGAAAGGCTTCCAGAAGATAGCTAGTTCCTCTGAATACTGTCATTTCAGAGCAGGTTTTTATTTGCCTTTAATTAATGTGTCTATTGTTTTCATGACAGGAATTATTACATTTCCACTTGAAAGGACAGGCTGTTCCTGTCATGTTGTATTCCACCAAAGTATGTTGTGAAACCCGAATAGACCCGGTTTTACTACATATTTGTCCTATGTTCTTATCAGCCATGCCTTCCTTTAGAGAGAGTAGATTCCCTGGAACTGGAACCCATAACAGTGCTTACATGCTTAAGTGCTCAGACGTCATGGTTCTGGGCACAGTGATAATGTACTGCATTGAAAATAAAGTTTAAATTACAGTCTTGAGCTGCTGGATGACACTTGAATTCAAGAAAGCTGCAGCTGCACCTCAGTTACCTCAGCCCTCTCCCGTGTAGCGCAGACCAGGTTCCTTCAGGCAACATCTCATGCGGGAGAGTCACTGACGTCAAACTACACATGCAGCCTTGAGGAGAGCTGTTGGGTTTGTGTGTAGGTTCAGGGGGGTTTGATTTGTACAAGGACCCCATGTTGCAGAATTGAAGTGATTTTCTATTGTGTGCCAGATGCAGCTTTTTCACTGTAGTTTGAACAGCAGCCTTCCAAATTTCATGTGTTTAAAGAGGAGTGAAGCTGTGAGGGAGCCCAAGTCCTGCCAGTGCCTCAGACACCTGACATTTGCTGTGACCCTTCGAACAGTCTATACAAAGAGATAATTTCTGTGAGGCAGTCACCAGATCAATGACATTCAGAGCACTTGTTTTTAAGCTGCCTGAATGCTACTTGCAGACGAAGTATTTGCCCCCACTTTGGGCTAGAATGACTGTGTATGAAAAAGAAACTTGTCTTCTGGAGCTTTCCATGCAAGTGTTTTCCTTTGGCTTTCAAATTTGGTTCTGTAGAGTAACCCCATTTAACACTCCTTATGCCATAGGTCTTCAAAACACTTTACATTCATAGATCCTCACACCATGAAGGACAGACTTTGTTCTTGGAATAGATGAGGCAGTCGCACTGGTAAAAGCCCCAGGTCTGCAAGTTATTCTTTGTAAGCAGGTGTCTAGACAGATGAAGTGTAGTAGCTCAAGAAACCCACTCCAGAGTATGTAGCATTGGGTCACAAGAACTCCCAGCCGCCTTCTTTTGGCAAGAGCCATTTCCAGCCCTCAGTGGCTGAGGAGGGAGTAAAATGATTTTCTTCCATCATATGCAATAGGAAAAGGGCTGGAACGTCCCTTATGCAGTGGTTCTCAGGTGATGAACTGCACTGAGACACCAGTGAAGTGGGGGACTTCAGTGTTTCAAGACCCAGTCCTTTAGTGCAGAAGTGGGCACAGGAATCCTGGAACACTTCTGAGGCGTGATCGAGAGCATTGCCATTTTTCATAACCAATTTTGTTGCATATCCCCAGCTGCAGGAATTTGTGACATAAAGAGGGACAGCTACATTCAGAGTTATAATCTGACATCGAACCACAGCCGGGTAGAAAGAAACACAAAATATTAGTGTATTTGCAAAAATGCTTTGAGTTTAATGATGTTGGCTGCTGATGGGTTTAGTTTGACAAACTTTGAATAAACTCCAGTGCCTTTGAAAGTGGAAGACTGATGATCTTCCTTGAAAGCAGCCATCTCCTTGGAGAGTTTAAAAAGCATGTATGCAATTTGTGAAGGGTTCTCTAAAAAATCATTTGCATTTCAGAATATGATCCAATCCATTTTCCTTGATGATCTAAGAGGTGCTTTAGTATACATGTTGAGAAATTTGTAAGAGAAGACTGTGTAAAGAAATCTAAGCTTTAATTATGCAAGACAAAATAGCTGTGATAATCCTCACCCTTGTGGAATTCAGTTTTGGGCAACCTGTCCTGAATTAGGCACAATAAGTACATAGAACAGGCTCCAGAAATCCAGTGTGCTGTATATGGAGTTGCCCAAGCCATCCAGGGAGGGGTGCCAGGACTCAGGGGGAAACAGAATTTCAAATTTATGGACAGGAATCTGCCCTTAGGAACACTGTGGACTAACAGAGCATCTTCCATTATGGGAAGTCAAGGCCTTTTACAGATTTTAATGCTCTGGGCTCCCTGACACCCCTTAATTCAAGCGGTATTTTAAACCTTATTTTACTAGCAGGATATAGAAGCTATTTTATATAGTGTACTGGGCCTAGCTAGGCTAATCTGCAACATTTAGACCCATGGAAAATGAACAGCAGCTGGAAAAAAAATCTGTCTATTTTTGGTCTTACACTTCGGAACCTGATGAGACATCATAACTGGTGTAAGATAAGAATATGTATTGAATAAATACTTAGAAAACTAAGAAAGCTTCTTCCTTCATAAGCTTCATTCCCTCAAAGGAAAGAGAGCTCTTCTAAACATGTGCATGAGCCTAGTTCCTTATCACAGAAAATATTAATAACTGGCCACAAGCAAAACAACAGAGGAGTGTGTAGGCGCTGGCACAGCTGGGCTGCTGCTGGCTGGGAGATGTGGGACGAGAACACCAGGGCGCAGCGGCTGGCACCAGTGCCGGCTTCTGGAGGGGATGTGGTTGAGGACAAATGAAATGGCATCAAAATCCTCTTTGGCAATCAAGTTGTGGGACATTTTAAAAAATAGTGTAAAATCAATCTCAAGTCAGGGAGTTTCAACAAAAAGGGAACTGGAATAGTGGATGCACGTTGTGCCTATAAATTCTGGGCTGTGCGTCCACTTTCCCTTATTTTGAAATGTTGTCTTTGATGAGTGTGTGTTTTCATGGGCAGGCAAGATTGCAGACGGAAACCTGGGTTTATAAAATGGGGAGAGCATTCATGTTGCTGATTTGGAGAAAGATTTGCCATCCATTGTATTTTCCTCCCTCTGCCAGCCCTCTGCCTCTCCCCACCCCAAACACCCCACCCCCATACAAGGGCAGCCCCTGCAGGTGAGACCCCAGCCCGGGCTGGGCTGGCACTCGGCACCAGCAGGAGGTTGGGCTGCCAGCGCCAGCGCACCTCCCGCTGTCCCCACTGACCTGACTTCATGCTGCAGCTGCTGCCGCTGCCGCTTTGCCGGTGGCAGAGCCGTCCCTGTGCGGTGTAATCCCGGCATCCTCGCAGCATCCAGCAGCTGCCGGGCACTTGCAGCCCTCTCAGGAATTTCTTTTTCTCCAAGTGGCTGACTACTGTTGTTTCAAGGCTACTGTTTTTCATCTCATCACAGAAACACTGTAAGTATAACTTCTGCTCTGGCTCTTCAGTTATCGTCTTTGTGAAACTCATCTGTCATGTACTGAATGGTCGGAGTTGTTAGTTTCAAGTCTCTGTGAGGCTACTTGTGGTCTCTGCTCCTGTTCGCAGTGTTCAAATGGACCCTTAGCATCTCAGTTTTTAGCTGGATTAAAACATGAAATCAAAACAACTCAAAATTTTGGTGTCTTCCTGGCTGCCGATTTTCTAATTTGTAGCTAAATGCTCATGTGTCCTTCCTCTGAATGCTGGTGCCTAATGAAGTGGAAGTGAGAGGTAAAGCATTTCTATCCCTGCTTGTTTGCTGGAGCCTGTTTTCTAACAAACCAAGGAAGAGAAACTTCAGTGCATATTCATAAGCTCTTGGGATGCTGAGGCAGGGAATCCTTCTGCCTGCTGAAATGTAGCAAGTCAAGTTTTAGAAAGGAGTTAGGCTGGGATATCTGCCTGGCTCATTCCTTTGAGACCTGAAGGTGAGGTAAAGGAATACATGAGTTTAGGGACCTCAGATGGCTGCAGCAGTGTGATGGCACATTCAAACTACAAATCATCCCAGAACCCTGAGGCTACAGCAAAAGTCACACCAGCTTGGTGTGACCGTGAACTCCATAGTGTCATCTCAGCTCTGCCTTCTTATGGGCAGTTCACATATATTTTGTATTACCTGTGGATTGTCCTTTCTTTAATTGCATCTCTAGGAGCTGCAGAGAGAATGTCAGAGTGTTAACATTTTGATGACATCAGAGACTAACTTTTTGTATTGCCAGTGCCCAAAGATATTCTGAGAGAGAGAGCACACTTGTAGTTCTGGCCAAGTTACCAGTAAAATTTGCACAGTTGCCCAAAACATTGCCTTGAATTTGCCTTGAATTTGTAATTGTATTTTACATTCTGAATGGGCAAAGGGATCGGAAACTGACGGAATGAGCATGGCACCAACTTTTGACAGAGAATTGATTTAGGACACCAAAATAAGGGGCACTATCTGAGAGACTTGACTTGTCTTTTTTATTTAGTGATGTTTTGTCTAAACCTGCTTTGAGCATATGGAATATGCATCATAGGAGAACTGCAGCTTTCCAAGAGGGAATCCAACTACAATACTGACTACATATTCTGTAGCATTTGAAGTTCTGATTATGCCTCCTGTGTTATTACCCTTTCCATCTCTAATTCTCCAAATAGTTTCTGTGTTTTGCATATAGGCTAGAAATACTTGTGCCAAAAGTTTGCTTGATTTTCTAACACAAGCCAGAAATTAATATGCCTTTTTCTGGTCTTTTAACAGCTACTGAGTAAGTTCATAGCCCTACATAAGCTCACCCAATACAGTGTAATGGTCTGGTTTACTGTTCCTTCATTACCACCTTTCTGAGTTAGACCATTCCATAAAAGACTGGCTGTTTATAATGCTATTACTTGTTTGCAATAATTTAAAATAGAATACAACTAGGATGCTTTCAGCATCTGCTATTAATCTGACTTTACTCATGGTCTAAGCACAGGAGTTTAAACGAAGAACTCCTGAGCTCAAGGATCAGTTCTGACATAGGCTACAATCACTTCAAACTTTCTACATCAAGTTTTCATATTCTAAACAGCATTAACAATTGCTAGGTGCAAACCTAGCTCCAGTGTGAGGGTTCATTGACTGGTATTTATTCCATGGTTTGATAAGAATTATTGTTCTGTAAGAATTAAGTATTATGCAGAACCACAAAGTATAAATCACTTCTTGAGGTATCTTTGAAAGTTATGTGAGAATGAACCAAATAATGGCATGATCACTGTGATTTTTATATGCTTTCTTTCAGGTATCTTCTTGGGAGTATGGAATTTGTATGGAAAAGAAGGTGGTATCTACAGCTGGGCTGTATATTGATACTGAATTTGGTTTATGCCAATCTAGACTATCAAAAAGAAACTCCTCCAAGCCTGGGTCAGATTGACCATCAGTGCTGGGAGGTGTCATCCCATGGGCTGGTGGAAATGAAGAAACTCAAGGTAGCAGATACAGTCATTGCTCTCTGGGACTTCATGATGTTCCTAAAGGAATCCCCTAAGCCCAAGCACAATGAACTCTTCAATGATTTAGCCCAGAACTTCTGGGATATGTATGTAGACTGTGTGCTCTCAAGATCCCACGGGATGGGCAGAAGACAATTAATGTCTCCCAAATATTCTTCCACATACTCACATAGAACTTTAGAAGGTAACTACAGGATATGGTGTTAGCCTGTTGTGTACCAACATCAAACTGAACCACTGTTTCATCCTTGTCCTTGATTGTATAGACAACTCAATATAGTAATTTCCAGTTTTTTGTCTCTAATTGTTAAAAGTATTTGCACCTTTCAATGGTAGCTACTTTCACAATACATGAGTCAAAAGTAGCTAGGGTACTACACTTCTATAGTTAACGAAGTGTAAAAAGTGTCGGGTATGCATGTGGGAGCGTGTGGAAATGGATGCTGCTTTCTCTGTTTATCACTGTGTGCATGCAAGTGACATTATAATACTAAAAGTTTTCTGGCATTTGGAATTCAGTCTCAATCAACCCTCTGTGAGAAGGGAAGGTCAAATCCCTGACTGCTTAAACCATGTTCTTCCCATTAAAACCATTGACACATAATGGGATCTCATGGTCAATGTGAATCACCAAATGGTGACAAATTCTGGTCATCATGGTCTGGGATGAGTCTGAACTGAGATCGTACAGGTGATTTGCTTTACATTTTATTCACCTGTCCTAGATCCATGAGCTTCCTTCCTCCTTGGCAAGAGGTGTTTTTCTGATCTACACAGTCAGATGTTTTAAATTTCCAGGCTGAACATGGAGATGATTTAACCCTAGCATTCCTGACCATATTGCTTGGAAAATAACTACCTTTCTTTCATAATCTTGCAGGGTCTGCTTTCACCAACCCATTTTAGGCCAAAAGAGGAGAAAAGGAAGATACCTCAGCAAGGCAGCATCAAAGTGAAGTGGCACAAAAGCACAGCATGTCCTGTACGTGCTTAGACAAATCCATTGGCATGGTTCAACCTTTTTTTTCCTCTGTATAAAGTACTTAATCATTGCTAACCTGATAAGTATGTGAGCTCCCACATTGTCACTTTTGCTTTCCTGCCTTGCAATCTACCAAGGTTGCCTTTTCCCCACTGCATGTGTGAATGCTTTATGTTTTGAGTCAACACCTTTGTTCTCTCAGGTAAGCTTGTAAGTCTGAACCAGTGTCATATTTTTGTAGAGGCTCATCTTTTCCAATAATTCTCTTTTTTAAAGTTAATTTTGATGGAAACCCAATATATTTTTATACATTAAGCAATGGAGAAAATGTCAACAAACATATTTTATACACTGTCTTGCACATACAATCAACTTTACTTTTAAGAATTGCAAAAAAGTGTGACATCAAGCTAAAGGAAAGGATTACGCTCATTGTAATGTCCTGTGCAGTCTAAACTTTGATTTTATCACTGTGTAGTCTAGGCTATGGGTGTAGTTAGTATAGCTAGTCTATGCTATACACCTATTAAAGTATTTTTCTATGCAGCTAGGTCTTAATAGTAGCAATTTTCTTTTCTATTAGCATGTTATTTGCAAAACCATCACTACATTGCATTAAGAAGAGTGCTTTACACAAGACTGCTCTTTATTTACACATTCATACAGGTAAATAAGATGATACAATCCATCCCTGTCCTAGCAGGCAAGTTCACAGTTGAGAAGGGTCCTGTGCATCAAGTGGGTTAAGAGTGAGAGAGTGGCTTGACTAGGGCTCCCACATAAGAAAACATCGAGCATGGGTGAGCTGGTTCAGGGAGATTAACCGTCTAGTTAACCCATTTCTCCTGAGCACAGAAAGCCTGAGATCAAGTGGGAACAATCAGGGATGCTGACTGTTCTCTGCTTTACTCCTTGGGCAAGGCAGCTTGTTCAGTCCCTGTTGTGTTCCAGCCTTTGATGAGATCCCAACTGAGTTTAATTATTGTAGGAAACAGTATTCTACAGTAACAGCATATAAACCTTCATAAGTAACAAGAAATCCATCCCACATAATGCCTAGCTCATACATAGCTCATAAAATACCCAACAGTTCTCATAGATGCGTAAATGTTAATTTAGGTAAACACAATATTGAACCACATCTTGTAAAATACGTCTCCTACGGTATTCTGGAGCAGGTACAAAAGTAGTGAGAAATTTCTCTTAGCCATGAATATCCCTGTAAGTTCATGATACAATAAATATTTTAAATATACCTTTTCTTTTGAGCAAATAGAGGGAGTCATGACTGACCCAAACCCAGAGGTTTCAGGAATTGATACATCATGAAGAACAGCTATTTGAGAGTTATTGTCTAATCTGTTCCAGCAATATCCAGTTTATATAGCTGTGTACTGTATTGCATTTGCAACAAAGTGCTTTAACTGTCATAAACCAGATAAATAAACTATGATAAATAAAATCCTGTAAATAAATTCACACCTACAAATAATTTTATTAATCACCTACAGAAATGTAAAACTATAATAACGTTTTAAAGGTAATGTTTCTATATAAGTGGTCTTTTCATTGAGTGTCAGAGCAAGGTATCCTATGCAGTTTTAAAAGCTCCGTCGTTCCTCAGACTGTAAGTCTTTGTTTTCATTAGTTTTCTATAGGAGACAAAGGTGCTTAGCATCTCCTGTAACTGGCTCTGGAATGCTTGAACAATCTATTTGTATGGTCACCCTGCAGTATCTGTCAAAGTGTGGGGTGATTGTGAACAAGAGGAACACAGCACCATAAGCAGCAGCAGCAGCACAAATTCCAGGTGGACGTACCTGTTTTGTCTATGACAGAGCCATGGAAGGGCAGCTGGTTACTCCTGGGGTCTCTGCTAGAGGCATTAACAGCGAATGGGATGATATTCCCCCCCCGCCCCCCGCCCAGTTCTCAGCACTCTCTCCATCCCTGGGTTACAGCACAAACAGCAAGCCCGGTTTTCATGGGTTCCTCCCGCCTGGGCAGCCAGATCATCGTCCCTGGCTGGCTGGCAAAATCAAATGCCGTCCATGCTGCTGTGAAGCCTTGTGTTAGTATTCACTCATGAAGTGTAAATGTAAGCATTTCAGGAAATTCTATCCCCTTCTTTCTCCAGTCTTTATTACCATTGACAAGAGTATTTGCAGCTACTTGCCCGCTGGGTGTCTGCAGTAGAAGCACAATGCAGCTGAGGGACGAATGCTGTGGTGCTCATTTGTGCCTGATTTAAAGTTTTTACATAAGCATAAATATAAACTGATTGTCAGTTAAAAGATCCTGGGCTACACTGTACTGCTATAGCTTTTGTTCAGAAATTTGAAGGATTTATGCATGAGTCCCATATGGGTTTTTTTGAAAAAAATGGACCTTTGCCTTGCTGCCAGTAGTAATGAGTCACCCACGCATTCACATATGTAAAAAACCTCTAAATGTCATAGTCTTTGTTCTCCTAGTCACATATTTACTGTTTGGTTTTAACTGTGAAAAGACAATGGAGCATACTTTTTGTGGCCCCAGTGTGTGGATATATTTTGACATTATCTAAACCAGTAATAAAGCAGCATGGCTGCTGAAGAGTTGTCAGAGAAATATAAACAACTAAGCAAGACTTTACTTGACATAGAGGACTTCAGTTATATCATGTCTCTATACCTTAGCTTAACTTGCTTGCCGGCAGGCAAGAAATATGCATACAGGCTTGCTTAAGAAAACATGCTTCAACTTTATGCAGATAATTTTTGGAAAAAAGAAGTCCTAATTAAATGAGATCACACCTAAAAATTACCAGTGAGCAAGCACCCAGCATAAAAATTAAATTAAATTAGCATAGTTCAATTTAATTTCTCTAGCTTTAAGCACTAGATGACTATCTTACTCTACAATGTAATGCTTAACAGAACTGCCCATAAGAAAATGCTTCTTTGGAAACAACATAGGAAGATTTCTCTAAAATTTAAATACCATTCTATATTTTATAATTTTCTTTAGATTCTCCTTTTTATGGAATTTAAGTAGACAATTTTTAAACAAAAATCTCTGCTTTAATTTTTAATGCCAGCACTGCAATGTCTTGTTACAGGGACAAACATATTTTTAAGAAACGCTTATACACACCCCCTACCCCAGCGCGTCCCCCTTTCAGGAAGTAAAAAACGGCGCTGGAAACTAAATTCTACCTGTTTAGTTCAAATTTATTTCTATTTTTCAAGTTGGAGTTTAACAAAGTGAAAGCTTGCGCTTTTCTCAAAACATTTCTTACAGGTAAAAATGACAGACAACGTGCTTGTATGTCACAGAACCCCTTGCAATGTCACAGCAATTTATGCTGTAGCACTGGACTGCAACTGGTTTTAAATTGAAGAAACAGCCTCAGGGAGAATCTTGCTCTATTGTAATATAGCAAACTCTGGCTTTGCCCAAGTTTGGAAAGGAGACAATAGCTTAGAAACTTGAGTCGTCTACAAAAAGATCTGCTGCTCACAAGTTTGTCTTGGTATTCTAGAGGTGCTAGGGTGAATGAGGATCAATTCTTGTTGGAGACAAGATGGGCAATAACCCAAGAAATAATTAGAATAGTAAGATCAGGTAAGAGTTGTGAGAAACCCACAAGGAGCCAGACATTTCAGCATGTCTCTCCAACAGGCTTGGGGAAACTGTTGGCACAGAGAAGCTTCTTAGTGAGTCTTTATATGAAAAGTGAGAGAACAGAAGTCCTAATGTTAAAGGCAGCAATTCAAGGGAAAAAAAATGGACTTGGACAAAGCACACGGGTATGATGTCCAGGAAAATGAAGAACTGAATGTGTTTATGTGAAGGTTCATCACGCTGCTCAAAGATACTTCAACTACGAAGTGTGGAATGTGTCAACAAGAGGTGGAAATCTAAACAGTGGACTTAGTGATAGTGGATCAGGGTAGCCTGACACTAGCACTCAAAATTATTAGACTCAACATACCTTTGTACCATACTGTACAGGGTATTTCATTAATAAATCATTCCCATGTTTATATTAGTTAAGACAAAATATAATTGTATTCTCCAGATGTTCTATGCAATTCATCAAAGCAGATTTTATCTTTTATCTAAAATACACATACGGTTAACTAAAATATTAAAAGCACTGCTCAGAACACTATTCTACATGTACCGAACCTTTCTTGACTGAGTCCAACGTTTTAAGTCTTTTGATGTTTTTTGATGTTTTTTAAGGCTCTTTCACAAACAGCGGGCTTTTTAAGAGAAAGGTCTCTAACAGCCAGTGGCCCTCCAATTAATTGAGGAGGTGTAGTTTCAACAGTTACTAAGCGACCAGATCCAATCTGAAAAACAAAATAAATGCATTGCTTGGGATTCATGTTAGCGTTTAAAATAAAATGAGAGTTAAATCATGAACTGTCTTTCAAAAATATTATTCAGCTGGTGGAGGTGCATGTTGAGGTTTCCAAGATCCACTCAAACTATCCTTTATACTAAATTCACAAATTGTTCCCATCGATACAAAGGAAAAAACAGAGTGTTTCTTCAGCAGGTACCTTTATGTATTCTGCTTTTCTGCCTGCATCTTTGATCTTATGAATAGAGGAAAAGAAAATAAAACCTTTATTACAATAGAACTTTGTTGTGCAATGTTATTTAAATCTGTATAAATCAGCCACAGTTTTTGTCCTTAGCGTTCAAAGAAAAAAAAGATAACAGACCCCATTTCTCTCAGAATGCAGTTGTCTATAACTACTGCTCCAGGAAAACTCCAACACTGAGAGAAACCTACACTTCCCTGTTTCATTAATACTATTTATACTGAATAGATTCAGGTCTTTGAATAAAAGTCCCTGAGTGACACCTCTGTCTTCTAACCATGACCTACTAAAACAAACAATGAAACTATTGGGGTGCATGTGGTTCACATGTTTGTTTACTTGACCTTAACTGGTTTGCAACAACCATTTTAGCTTAATTTTCATCTATCCCTACCAAGGGTGTTTGGCAGAAAGGAGGAAAGAAGATTGTTCCATGAAAAATCTGCCAGCCATATTTATCATTTGTAATTCTTCTAAGTGATGTACCCAAGGAATTTTATCTGATGCTGCTGATGTGTTCGTTTTCTTAATACACTTATTCTGCAAAATGGAATAACCTTTTCCTCATTTTTGTCTACAGTTATTTAAATATGGATTATAGAACCATGAAGATATTTTCTTGTTAAATCCTCCCCCTCCAAAGAACTGAATAATCCTGGCTTGAGGTCCAAGTCTTTAAAATAAAATCTAATAATGCATCTCTCTATTAACAATTTCCAGAATACTCATGTTTATATCTAAATTTTTCAGATACTTTCTGCAAAATATTGCTGATTAACAGTCTCACTGATTTATGTATGTATGTAACTGAATCATTTTTTCAGCCCACTTCATCTTGCATTCAGAGATATATATTCTCCATATATTTCAGAAGTTTAGGTCAAAGATGATTTGATAAAAATCCTAGTCCAGCAACCCTGGGACCATCCCCTTGCTTTCTGCTAAGCTCCTCTTTTCTTCATCACACCAAACATGAACTGCCTGTTCTCTTTTTCAGGATGCAGCCACCTTAGTCATCATTACTCATTCATGCCATAGAGCCCATGATAATAGAATCTCTCATCTTTGTACAAGTTTGAAAATAGCACCTCAAGTTTTTTTCTTCCTTATTTCTCCTTACACATATGTACCCAACGTAAATGAAGGAGCTCTTGACCTCAGCAAGGTTTTCATGAAAGGCTGTCCCACAGGAGGTACGTGTCAAATAGCACAGGGACCATCTTGCTTACAATTCTTATGAGTAATTTGCAGACCTGAATCTCACTCTGACCAACTACCTGTTGTCTGAGGATATGTCAGAAGGGGAAGTGGTGCTTTGCAGGAGATACAGACTCTTTCTTATATACTTGGAGCTTGTTAACATCACTAAAGGAAGAGGAAGCAGCAGCACACGTACAGCCAGAATAAACCCCAAACCACTTACACATTAATGAAAATAAAACAGTGTCATTTGGGATTACTTACTGTTGTACCAAGGCCTTTAATATCAGTAGAATGGGCTGTTCCATTTTCAATCTTCAATTTAGATCTGGAAGTTTCTATTGATTTTTCCTGAAGCTTTTTTGCTTTCTAAAGATAGTTAGAAAAAATGCAAAATTGTTCTCATCAGAATGAATTATATCATTTGCACTTGTTAGAAAATATACAAAAGAAATGGCACAATAAATGAGGTGATAATTCTATTGGCCTTTAACTGTAAGTACCCTTCCTCTGGTTGTGACTGTCTCTCATACTGTGGACCTGAAAACAGAATAAATGGACATAGCTTCACAAGGGCAAGAAGGGAATGAGCATTTACTATGGCCTGTGGGCTATATGGTTTCTAATGTAGCTATATATGCTGTTATCTTTCATCACCACAAGAGCACACTGTTGCCTCATGTTCAGCGTGTCAGCCCATCCACAGCACACACCTACTTAGCCAGTCAGTCAGACCCCAGGTATGACAACTGCGATCCAACCCTGATGCATGACTTCACGTTTGATTTTCCTGAACTGCACGAGGTTTTGGTCAGCCCATTGCTGCAGTTTGTCAAGGACCTTCTGAATAGTGACTCTACCTCCCAACACGTGGGTTGCTTCCTCCAGCTCAGTGTCATGCATGAACTTGATGAGGTTGCATACTGATCTAATACCCAAGTCATTAATGAAAATGTTAAACAGTATCAACCCTATAATTAACTGTGTGAAATAGAATTCAAAACTGACTGCTAGTTGAACTTTAATCACTGACTGCTGTCCTTTGAGCCTGTCAGTTCAGCCAGTTTTTCATCCACCTTGTAGTCCAGCTGTAGTGAACAACACCTCCATGTAGCCCAGACCGTGTCTGTCCAATTTTGCTACAAGGATGCTACATAAGACTGTACTGAAAACCTTGCTAAAGCCAAGGAAACAACATCCATCTTCCTCCTTCTCCAGAGCTAATAATTTTATCACAAAAGGCAGCCATGTTGGCAATGCATGATCTGTCCGTGGTAAATTCATGGCAGCCGCTTCCAATCACCTTCTTGTCCCTCATGTGCCTAAAACAGCTTTCCAAGGACTCAGTTAAAACTAACTAGCCTGTAGTTCTCAAAATCTTTTTTCTGTCCCTTTTTAATTTCTGATTGTAGCATAGATCTTTACCATAGGCCAGTGAGGTGCTTGCACATGAAGAAAATGGTTCTCTTTTGAATCTCCTTTGAGAAATGAAGAAAAATTCAGCTGCCAAAGCATTTATTTTCATTCATTCTCCAACTTCATCTGATCATTTAACTAGGAATCTAGTATTCCTTATGATATTTTGGGAAAGCACAAATATTGCTAAAAGAAATTCCTTCTATCATAAAATATGTCCCATCTTGAAAAATGTTTTCTATATTAAAAATAGGGAATGAAGTATTACAAGTAATAAAGAATTATCAGACTTTTAGTTTCAGCAGTTTCAGGACAAATATATACATATACACACATGCCCAATTGCAAGTGGATAAACAATGTTAATCTCCAATTTGTGACTGTAATCAGAAAAGCAAATCATGGAATCACAGAAAAATCAAAAATTGTGTATCTTTGCCAATATGTCTTACGGTTCATTCTTCTATGTCTGTGTGAATATAAGATTTACTATAAATTCTACTTGAATATCCTCATAATTCATTAAGAAATCTGTTTGGAACTTCCAAATTATTATAACTACACTGTGAAAGTACATTTTGCTCCATCGCTCAGATTTCTTACCTTCAATGCCTCATAGTCTGATGTCCGAGTCAAGAAATTTTCCCAAGATTTAGCTACCATTTCTCTCTGTTTATGGATAGCTTGGATCTGTAATATAAATGAGATTTACGTGATGGAACACAATCTTGTTCTCATGAGCTTACCTGAGCTTTTGGCTTGTGCTGTTTGGATAGTAGGTTCACCTATGCCCCTTTGGCTACCTTAGCTCATCCCCCTCACTTGAGATTTGATGATAATGTTGTAGTAATGTCCTTGTCCTTTAAAGACTTCACTCATATACTGCCTTAAAAAAAATGCTTACCTTCTCTGTTGCAAACAAATTTTCCCGTCTTCCAACATAGATGTTGGAACAGCCCCAACTCTTTTAGGAATACTTTCTGTATATTCCAACTCTGAAGTGCTGAATAACAGAGATGGAATCAGTTCTGGTGGCAAAAGTGCAGGCATCATAATGCATGACAACCCCTCAGAAACACTAGCGTGAGATTTTATACAACTGGATCAACTGATCTTACTTCCCAGAGAGGAGGAGAGGATGAGACAGTAGATGAAAAAAAAATGCCAAATGCTTGTCTTATAACCAAAGCTGGAAAATGTCTATACCTGCTCACTCTCAGCATGCTGAGAGGCACAAAACACTACACTTTGAAGTACTGAAGCTTCGTGAATAATCAGTGAAGGGAGCTTACAACAGAGCCTTATGTTTCATTTTAAGAAGCAGATTCAGTTGTAATAAGAACTTTAAATTATCTGCTACAAATGAACACAGGTGTAACTTTTATAGTATCATAATGATCATTTCTTGCTACACCAGTGCTGATGCATCACTGATGATACTGCTTCATTCTTTCATGTTGCTCTCTAAATATTGGCGAAATTATATAAGTTGGGAGAACTGAAGTTAACCTAATTTAATTTAAAGTTAAAATTTTTCTGCTGAAACATTAAAATATCTTCAATCACTGTAAACATACAGAATTCTCAACATTATAGAGTAAGAAAATCTTCATGGAAGTTGACAAAAAAAAATCTTTACACATGCTTTATAATACTTGTTTAAATACTCCTTGTTTTACCTTTTTATATGTTTTTTCCTCCTCTTGAATTTCTTGGTGATGTTGACTTTCAAGCACTTCAGTCTGCAAAGCAGCAACTATTCTCCCAGTATCTTCTGGTACTTCTGAAATAATTTTCAAGGCTTCCTCATCTGATGAAACAGGCTTGAATTCTTCTATTATTTCTGCACACACTTCACTCCAAACTTCTCCAACCTGTGTGTGAAACATAAAACACACTATTTATCTCTTTTTCAGTTCCAGTTATTCAAAATATAATAGAGCAACTATCTCTCTCCTTACTGTTGTTTCATTTCCCAGAATTGTTATGCAAGGTTAGGCTTCAGTAATGTTATTCCAAGTTCATTCATGATAATCCTCCTTAAGCCTTCCCAAGCCCAAGCTTGACTCCACAGAGCAGTAACAGGAACACTGATAACTACAGAAACTCAGAAGAAATACAGATCGCTACAAGATGCCAAATTCCAAGAGTAAAGTGTTGCATCCTACTGTTGCTTTCTGTAAAATCTCAAATTGTCCACATTATCAGGGCAAACTGCAGCATGAGACATAAATGGAAGCTGGAATTATCAACTAAAGATCCAGACTTGCTAGCTCCTGAACACTTCAAGTTCTTGCAGAATTTGTTCCTAAGCAGAAAATTGGCAGAAACTGAAGCATCTTTTGAGCAGAGTGGCTCCCACAAAGCTCGTTACCCTGTTCTTGTTTCCTGTAGGTGCATTACTTTTTAACTTTTGACAGTATGGATAGATACTGCATGTGAGGACAAAGATGGGAAAGTATAGAAAAACTTTTATCAGAATATGTGTTTAATGTCATTTTTAATAGCAAACTACCTCCCCTCCCCCTCTCCCCCACCCTGACTTAAGTGCACAAAGAGGCAGTCCTACCCTCCAGCCCTTCCCCAGTTTCTTACTCCTATCCTGGCACATCCTGGTTTCTTGAGCTGACAAACAGTTAAAACTGGGGTTTTTTTTCCTGATATACTTTTAACTACTATTGGTTTCTAGTCTTTATTTTCTATGTAGTCACAAACATTTGTAGCAGTACAAAGGAAGAGTCTGGGAAGTTCTGGAATCATGGAAGTGATGGAAAATACCAACTTATACTCCGTGAAACAACAGGTGACTTGTGACAGAGGTGGCAGCTTTTTTATTTGTTTATTGTATCCTGAGATATAGTTGTGCAAATACAATAGTAATATTTTATTCCACAATACTCACTTTAAAGTCAATATAACGTCGTATGATGGCAAGTGTGACAAAATCCTTAGCAGATAAGCCAGGTAAATTTTCAAAACCTAAAGGAATATTAATCATGTCAGCATTAGAAGCATGATGAATTTATCTTAAAATACAACATTCTAAAGAAGACAACATCTTATTTATCATATAATCACATGCAAAATCTTCATCACACACACACCAGTCAGTCACTGTTTTAATGCTCAGCAAACTTTTGGTGATGAAGAATCTATTTTTCAAGTAATAAATTCACTCTATACTATTTACTTATGTCTCCAGTGAATTCCCAATCACTTGGAAAGACAGGATAGTACTGTATTTGCCATGCTTTTGTGCTAAGAGCTTGATCTTCCCTTAAAGCAGACAAACAGTTGAGTCCACAGCTTACAGTTTCTAAAGAAGCAATTCAGCACAAATAGAGTTTGCTTTAGCTGTGAAGTAGCCAACAGGAGAACCCCTTACAGGGTCTCCAGTATTTTGTTCCAAAGACGTGTAATAAGGTTCTCTGCCATTTTAGAGATTTGAGCCTTGAGCATAATGATTCCATCTTTTCAAAGATACGTTTACAATATGTGTAAAATAAGGTAGAGAAATATGGTTGCTGATTCTATGCCTTTCCCCCCCCTCCAAATGTTATTTATACTTGATTTAAAACCAAACAAAACAACACAACAACTATACAGTCTATCAAATCTCACTCTAGACTTCATCATGCCATCTGTGTGGTAACTGGGAATGTAACATTTATCTATTAGAGTATAATCACATCATGTTTTGAAGTTAAAACATACCATAAATAACGACCAATTAACACCAGTTTTCTACATCACTGTGTTACAGGCTGCCATGGAGCATGACTACAGTAAGAGGAAGATGCTGAGAAAATACTATAAAAATATTTCTATTTTTTTACTATCCGCTTTCATGTCATTTCAGTACCTAACAGAAGATGCTACATTGTATCTAACTAACATTAGGTATGTGAATTCAGGAGAAAGCTGTAACAAAGCCCCATGCCTTTTTGCTTTAATAAATTAAAACTAATAAAAATTAGTAAGAACCTTGGTTACAATAGAGGTGGAACTGGATATAGTTTATTAGAGAAACTAAGGATGATTTCAAACCAGTTGGTTCTCTAGGTTACCCAGGGAACTGGTTGAAGCAGTCTCAGAACAATTACTGACCATCTCTGAACCTGTGGAGGATGGTCTTGGAAAAACAAATGTAATGCCTATTTTTAAAAGGGGAAAAGGACAAGCCATAGAATATTGGTTCACTTCAGTTCCTGAGAAAAAGACTGAAACAAATAATTAAACAAATAATGTTTATGCAGTTAAATGTTAACAGTGAAAACATTAATATCCAACATGAATTAGTAAAAACAAACCATGTCATTTGACCTAGATTTTGCTTACAACTAGGTAAGAAATCTTACAGATGTAGAAAAGTTTATCATGTATCTTGACTTCAGTTTAGGTTTTTAGACAAGGGTATAACAAATATTCACTTCAGTGTGCAAACAACATAGAATTAGGACGGACAGCAGCATGTTGAAGGAAAATATTAGAATGCAAATTAATCTTACTGATCTGAAAAAATATCTAAGCCCACAGAAATTAATTCAGTAAGGACAAATAAAAAATTCTAAATGTAGGACTAGTCATCTGTACAAATCCAGGATGGTAGACAATTGTACAAGATCCTAAGTCAAAAGAGTAAACAATATCATGCCACTGTGAACATAACAATGTTCAGAATGGTTATTTACAAGATGAGTAGAGGAATGTCTATTTGGCTGTGGGGCTTCTGCTAGAGTATTGTGTTCTGTTTTGTTCTGTTTTGGGACACCACAGATCAAGAAGAACATGAACCAATTAGAAAGAATCAAGAAAAAAACAATGATAATAATTAGAAGTTATGCTACAGAATGAGATCTGTAACATCTGCAGAAAGTAGTATTTCTTATTCCAGGGAAATGCAATTAAATATAAAGGTGTTAAAATATGTGGAAGAGATACTGTGTGTGGGAAAACTAACTACAGAAAATTTCAACCAAACTTCGGTTAAATTCTAGGAAAACTCTTCCTCATGGTAGGGGCAGTAAAGTACTGGGGAAGTTTCCTTTGACCTTTCTTTTTTTTATAGTGATTTTATTAATTACCAGTGAACAGCTTCAGTTTAACAGCAAACATGACACTGACAAGGCAATTAACTTGTCTTACCTAGCTTGCACAATAATGAATAAAGTTTTGCCCGTATGTTTTCTGAAACTTCCACAATGGCAAAGCTGGGACAGTTGGCAGGCAAGGGGATGACCTCTTGCTGTTTCTGGAAGCTGCTAGCAATAGGTCGCTTCATGTCTAATAATTTCAAAATACAAAACACTAGTGAAGAATGAAGAGGTAGTATGTTCTCAAAGCCATTACACTTAGAGGAAATGCTATCTATATAACGAAGTATGAGGATCTTTGGCATGAAATGAAGCTATGGACATATTATTTTCTGCGATGACTCCTCCAAAAGGTGGCAGTTCCATCTTTGTGGATACTATGTAAATCATTTTGATAGTTAGGCCAAAAATTTGAACATAATTTAGACTAGGAAATATTAATTAGCATGACTAAAGATTTGCAAGACCATAGCACTCTCCTTACTTCTTTTTACAACATATAAGAAAACACAGTACTGCTTGCAGAAGAAACTAAATAGTTTAACTGTTCCGCATTAGAAAAGCTGTTCAGGACACTTGTTATGGCTCTGTTCATTACAGAACAGCTGGTTCACTCCCAGCTGATGTAGAAAATGACATCTAGTGGCCACATTCTAACGAAATAGATGTAAGGTATTTGGGGTTTGGTAAGAATTACAGCATAAAGCTATAAATATTGTAATTTACTTTCATCAGGATTCAGACTGCAAAAGCAAATACTGTATTTGTTTTACTTTATTCAATGGAACTGTTCACAAATTTATATGCATCATAAAACTTACCAACAATCCTTCCAAATTGATCCCGTTTGACTCCTAGCTCCAACTCCTCCTGTCTCCATAACTTTATTAGAAGGTGAGCTGCAGTTTGATCTTTCTCCCCTCGCCAGGTACTGATATGTGAAGTGGTTTTAGGGTTGTCACAAAATTCAACCAAGATTCCAAGAATTATATTACGCAGGTTCTTTTGCTTTAACTTGGTGAAAGGAAAAAAAAATGTTCTAAACTGTTGAAAAGACAGTGATGTCTATCTTGGAAAAAAAAAAGACTAATTATCTAATATGTAATCAAGTAAGTGCAACATTTTCATCATAACTATTTGCACAACCCTGGTGTATAAATATGCAAATCTTTCAAGTTTCTGCAAAGTTCTATAAATCAAGGAGTATGAATGGAACAGAGTGTAGGATCATGTAAGATGCACATACCTGTGTGTAGAATTACATAACAGGTTTTGTATACATGCATCCAGGCACATATGCAGGTGAATGTACTACTACCAAGATTCGCTTTTGTAAGAAACAGACTCCAAAGGCAGTGGCTGAGCAGTACCACACCGCACCTGTTCTATTTTGCGGCCAGATCTTTTAGCAGCAGCTGAGGGTAGGGACGGGTCTGCAGCCTCGCACTGCAAGGGCGTCAGAGGCTGGCGGTATGACCGGCGAGAATGAGGAGGGAATGAAACAAGGGAGGTGCGTGCTTATGTTGTGAGTGGTGAAATTCCTGTGCCAGCTCTATGTCCAAGACCCGTGGAAGCAGCTATACATGCAAAATATGTGTACAAAGTAGCATTAAACATCAAAACTTTTAAAGCCTTGAAGTATCTACCAACTCTGCTCTCTCAAGATGAAGAACTGAGGTGCTTCTCTAGTTTGAGTTTTCTTTTTAAAAAAGTGTTTATTTTTGGTAAATTTAAACCGCCCTGTAAAATACTTATTTAAAAAAAAAGAAAAAAAAGATACATGGAAGATCCGTCCAATCATTTCTGAGCAGGTATCCTGGTATCTGATTAAATTCCTCTCGCAGGGAGTTACATGTACTGTTTTTTTTGTAAGTATTATTATAGTCTTAGGAGATACTACTAAGAAAATATACACTTTTCCATGTTGTTTTACTACTCTTTCATTCTATAACAATGATAATAAAAATACCTACTGCCAACAAATCCATAAGGAGGAAAATGCCCTGTTTTTCAAGAAAATAATCCTCTGTGATGTAACATCCAATGACACAGGACCTTAAACAAAAATAATTTCACTGTGTAGAAACATTTTTATGCTTTAGAACATTGTACAAAGATCTCATTTATTTTATGGAATTGCATCAATATATTTGGTATGCAATGTGCTTCATACCTTCAGGGATTAGAAGAATCATGTTTCATCCCTCTATATTTACACTGTATAACTGAATATACCCTACTTGACTGCTCTTTCTTGTCTTGCAGGTGGCACACCTTCCTTGAAGCAGCTCAAGAAATTTGTCAGGTCCACAGTGAATTGGATTAGAACTAAAACTAACTCAGTAAAAGAGACTAAAATTTAGAAAGACTTATGCACCTGATCTAGCTTATTGCAAGGCTGCATGAATATTTCTGCAAGCAGAATCAAGGGGGTGAGACACGCAAGACTATTTCTTCTGGCAAAGTGTTTGCTGCTCCCAACTTAAAATCATCAAAACCAGCATTCATAGTGCTATTGCTTCCTTCTCCTATTTCCTCACTTATGGCCTTTAGCACAGAAACTGAAGGGAGTCAGTCTTTTCTCCCATACAAACTTATCATTTGGCTTTCAATGCATTTATCAACCTCTGTCTTAAAACAAATTACCTTCTGGTTATCCTCCTATGAATTGGCATTCTCTGATAGCAATCTTTTAAAAATTTCAAGCCCAATGTAGCCAGTTTACAAATGCCCTTTCTTATGTTTACACGGTTTTTAGCTAATATTGGTCTATCCTTACCTTCTGTTTACTTCTCTGAAGTTATTTACAAACTCTAATAATACGCTTCTCTTAGAAAATCTTAGGTAACTCTGCATGTCAGGAGATCACTCTGTGTGGGGAGTTAGATTGTTGTGTAGGGAGTTAGGTTGTCATACTAAAACCCTATTTAGAAGAGAATACATGCAGAATATTCAGTTTGTGTCTTTCTTAATCAGTCAAATTGTATGAAGGATTTTTACACATTTTAAATAGAAGAAACACTTGTATGTGCAGAGAAAGGCCATGGTATTCTAGACCTAAAATACAAGACCTGCCATTTTTAAAGGGTTACTGTCACTAAAATATTTTTTTACTAACCACAAGCAGTCAAGTGCACTGAAGAGGAGATGATTGTGGCCTAATCCACTATATAACTTCTTTGGATCCATTTGAAGGAATGGGATAAGTATATCAACTCCTTCATAGCTGAACAGTTCCTGTGGAAACATTAATTAAAGCAATATTTTTCTTAAACAATGTCTACTGAACAGCTACATGCAAGAAAATTTTAAAAACTGAAAAAACATAAATATTTATATTGTAATAAATTGGACCCACTTGTTAGAGCAGGATATATTCCTTACAATATACATACAAAAAGAGATTTTTTGCATTTTCCAGTCTGATAATCACATTCATTAACATATTTATATATATATATATATACAAATTTTAAAATTATGTAAATTAGCATGTAAATAGATGAGACACTTGCTAGTGGATTTCTGAGTGATTTTGTATTTTAACTGTCACAGAAACCAGCTGTCAGCCCTGAATTGTTTGTGATGAACTACAGTTGACATCTGCTTTTGAATTAAAACAAACCTGTGGTGTCATTAAAACAAAAATATACCATGTTTTGACATTTTCTGCACAGTACGAGCTAGAGAGATACACACCTTTCTGTGGAGATCATTTTCACAGAGACCAGACAAGAGAAACAATATATCAGCTTGGATTTCCAGTAGAATGGCATCTTCTTTCTCTTTGGATTTGTTTGCTGCATACTTTAGAATGTCTATAAATAAATATATTTTATACGTGTCAATGTTCCATACACAATTCAGAATTTTATTACAGCTGCTGATTTTTTAAAAAATCAAATTTACACAATGGATTTTTTTAAAATAATCTACTTATGCTATTCAGTTTTATCTCCTGTGTTTCGTAACAGCTTGCAGAAGTGCAGCACTCTGATGCTGTAGTTTCATGGACTTTACTCTTGCTGACAGAGTTAATGACAGCAGCTGGCAGCACTGACTTCTTCCTTCCTCAGTCTCTGTATTGTGCCAGTGCAATGAATTCAGGAAACTGATCTGAATTAAGGAACTCTTAGAAAAAGGCAAAGCACTCACTGATTTGTTCTACTATATGTCCTCACAAACATTTGTACTGACAGTGGAAACGTGGCAGAGACATAAAATTCCACCACTGCTGAGAAAATCAGCCTTGGAACCACTATGTGAAAGAGGCCATTGAGACACAGAACTCCCCCAAAGTAAGAAAGGTTTCCTGAATCTGATCTCTAAGGTATAGTGCTAATTTTGCTTTCACTAAAACCTGTAAGCTTCCACAGAGTTTTCACTGGAGTTCAACTTTCAACAGAGGATATATTTTTTAGTATTATTTACACTTTATATTAGAACACACTTTTTGAATTCCAAGGGATCTTACATTCTTTTTTCTTTTTCCATATGCCTCTTTCAGTGTACTTGAAATTTTTTATAATTGTAAGAAAAGAACTTAGAACAGTGTTATTGAAACTTAAAACCAAATGTAACAGCAGGTATGTGTTACTGAACAAGAAAATGGTATAAAGTGCAGAACCGGTGGTTAAACAGTTTTACTCTGCTTTTATTCTTCATAATGTTATTCATATAAAAGTACAGTGTTATTTTCTCCTACTCTAAAGAGGAGTTGTGGAAAGTGACACCATAATAGACTTTGTTAGAACATCACTCATGGCTGGAGCTCCTAGGTGCTACTACAATGAAAATAAGATGTAACAAATGCAGTATAATAAAGGGAGAAAAGGCAGCTTTCACTCTGAAATTTAACACCTAAGCTTTTACAGGCGTCTGTTTTGCATAATTCCTTTTATTCTGTCAAACTGTGACAGAATTCAAAATCAAATCAATTACATATTGGATTATTTTTTTTAGTTTTTCAGCAGTCAAAGGAGAAACACACAACAACCACAGCATGCAAAAAAGCATGAACATTCTTAGCATCAACAAAAATGTACCAATTTCAGTGCAGCAATATAGATTGTGCTTTACCCAATAGCTGGCTAATTGCTCCCTGGTCACACAAATTAAGGTTCACAGCATCATCATAAAGAGACACAACGGATCTCAGCACTCTCAGGCTGTAGCGCATTTGTGCAAGTTTGTTGCCACGACCACCTGTTCCATGGAAACTGTTACCTTGACCAAAGAAAGGATCTGTAGAGCAATCACAGAGAATATTTTTACTGGCAGACTGTCTGTTCAGACTGGCTTATCAGCGTAAGTAAGCTGACAAGAAACAAATCCCTTAAGGTTAGAAAGGCTCCTTGTTTAAAACCAGCTAGTAATAAGCCTTTCTGTGTGGGGCTATTACTACAACTAGTTTTTAACCTTAATACATTAATAAGCAGTCTTCAAACCTCAAAATGTCAACCTTTTGATCTCCATTAGACCCAAATGAAAAATTCTTCCTAGGAAATCTTATCAATTTTATGATAAAAACTATCGATCCCCAGAAAACCAGACCATGAATCTGGGTGCAGCTAGTTAACTTTTTGCTTGCCCCATACTCTTAGCTGGTGGCCACAAGCCAGCTGTAATCTGGATGGTACTGTGTACCACTTTAAATTTGCATGTACTCATTCTGCCTCGTGGCAGGAATAACTGGTCGGACCTGTTGCCACAGTCAGTGTATCTGAGTGGCTTCAAATACAGGCAGCAGAGACGTGCGGCTGCCACACAACTGAAGAAGTGTTAGTGTAGTGGGACACAGGGAATGGGGCACCAGCTTATCCTTCAGTAGAAAAAAAAATATATGGTTGTTTTTTTAGGAAAACTGCTGGAGAGAGTCCAGTGCAGAGCCACAAAGATGATTTAAGGGAGTGGAGCATCTCCCTTATGAGGAAAGGCTGAGGGAGCTGTGTCTCTTTAGCTGGGAGAATAGAAGACTAAGGGGTGACTTTATTAGTATTTATAAATATGTAATGGGTGAGTGCCATGAGGATGGAGCCAGGCTCTTCTCGGTGACAACCAATGATAGGACAAGGGGTAACGGGTACAAACTGGAACACAAGAGGTTCCACTTAAATTTGAGAAGAAACTTCTTCACAGAACACTGGAACAGGCTGCCCAGGGATGTTGTGGAGTCTCCTTCTCTGGAGACATTCAAGACCCGCCTGGACAAATTCCTGTGTAACCTCATCTAGGCATTCCTGCTCCAGCAGGGGGATTGGACTAGATGATCTTTTGAGGTCCCTTCCAATCCCTAACATTCTGTGATTCTGTGAAAATTAGCTTCCTAAGTGACCTATTGAAAAATAGTAATTCTGACTTCAGGGGTTTTACATATTTCCTTTCTGTCAAAGAAAGAAAGTCCAGTTGAGTTGTGTTTTGACATTACTATGTATGAACACCATGAGCAGCTACTGACCTTGGCCTACACACCATTCTAGAAACACAAGGAGAAGAGTATTCGCTTGACAGGACAAATATTTATCTATTAACACAGGAGCCACTGAAGCTAAAACAGCAATTGCATGAAGCTGTAATTCTTCATACTGGACAGCAGACCAGTCATTAAATCCAGGCTTTTGATTTGGTTTTACATAATAAAGTAAAGCTGGCATGACGTCACTTTCACTGAGAAGCTGCAGAGTCAAAGCAAAGAGAGAAACATCTTACAGGTTTCATATGGACATAAGAAAAATTTAAAGCAATGACTCAACTTTATCTGTCCTACACTAAGAATTTTTTTTTTTTATTGAGACAGTATGTCATGAATGCTCGAAGTACAAACAAACTGTTTATATTCTGTAGCATTCCCACAGACTGTGGTTTGTTAAACTTTATTATGTTCTTCACATGTATTTCAACAATGCTTTACAGTTACTTGTGAGCTAATTTTCCTAGCATGGTGTAGGTTAGTAAATTTTCTAAAATAGAAGCTATATGCTGTTTTCAAACAGTAGGACTTGGCCTGAAGCTGTGTATGAATTCTTGATCTGGAGAAGAGCTGATTACAGTCTACTGGTCTATGCCACCTGGACAGTTAAATAATATTCCTGTGACTCTTTTGACCTTTTTTTTTTCTTACTGTATCTTCTGTTCTGTTACAACTTACCTGTACAGCACATGGGTCTTTAGATAAGATTCCTATTACATTAAATAGTAACTTCTTCAGCTCGAAGTCCTCATAACCATAGGTAAGTTTAAGACCTTTCACCAAGGGGTTGGGAATTTTAACTATGAAGGAAATTGTAGATAAGTTAAAAAAAATCATCATTAAAAGTAAAAAGAGTGTAATTATGCAGTATGAAATCTCTTACCTTCAGTAAATGTTGCAAGTACTATTAACAGCTTTGTAAATCCACTTTCCTAATAGGCATTAAAAAAAAAATACATTAATTAAATTGCAGTGAAATTAATACTTATGGTTTAATTTTAGCTTTGCTTTTTTCTTCAAAACACAGATCCTATAGCAGAATAGAATTTTATCAAAGAAGAGATCAACCACTTGGACACTGTACAATACTAACTAACTACAGTCCTAAGGGAGCAAGTAGTTAACTCCATGTGTCATTTAGTACAAGCTGGAACTTGTATGGGGAAGTCCCAAGCACACGTATTCACTCCTATAGTCTACCACATATGAAAGCCATATTTTCAGTTCTGTTAGAGTTGTGGTTTTTAACATGCACTTGTGGATGTGTAAATTTATACTCAGGGTCATGAGTACATACAATTTTGTACCTTCAGTTGTGCGTACTAACACACTTATATCCAACTTCAGTGCTTTTATAAGTAAGCACATGAAAACTGCATGTGTGAGCAATATGCATTTAAAAATACTGCATATTAAAAATTCAGAAAATAAAATCTTGCCATTCACAGCTCCTAGAGAGCTAACAGAAGGATAATTATGTCTAATAGAACTACAGATAAAACCAAGGTCAGAGTGTGTCTACAAAGCACACTAAAGGCAAAAGAGCTTTGTTTCTGAGGTGATTAGAAGCTTTGATTACTAGACACTGCTCTTCTTGAGCAATAAGATACATAAGGTTGGCCTCAGTACTCAAGCAAAGCCACCACAGAGCCTCTCACCAGCTCCCAACAGGAGCAGAGCTCACAGAACACTACACAGCTATCCCCATAGAATCGAGCAGTTCTTCAGTTTTGAAGCAGCTTTTCAGATGCATCCCCAAAAAGCTGGGCTCAGATTTAGTTGGCCTAGCTCTGCAAGTTAGCATACACCCAAATGATTTTAAAAATCAGAAAAATATTGCAAAAGTAATTTTGAAGAAAATATTGGAAGCAGACAACTATATTGCCTTTGCCTCTATGGTATCTATATTCTCTGTAAAAAGCCATTGCAAAGTAGTTAAATAAACAACAACATTAAAACTCATTAATATTTTCTCCTTGCTGATTAAAGCAGTACTAAGTTCAGATGGAAACCAGTAAGCAATTACCAAACAGTTTCGTTCTAACACAGATATAATAATACAATACCATTTTATGCTATACCTTATATATACCAGTTTACTTGTGGTGAGAAAATGATTTTCATTTTCAAAGGCTCAGATTTCTGTGCTGATTTCTGAATTATGTTAAAAACAAGACTGACTTTTCTGAAGTTGCTTGGACAGTATATTAAGAAAAAAAGAGAGAACATTCCAATGAAAATTTCTCTGGTATTATCTACAAGGCAGGATCTAATGGTAATGTTAATGTTTTGTCTACTTGATATTTATACCTGGTGCCTTATCTCCGCAAGGGAAGTAAAATCTCTAGGTAGGCTGAGAATACAGAATATAAATTAAATGTATTAATTTTTTTCCTTGCATTGAAACAATTTTTCATCTATGTAGCATAAGGAATTAAAATACTGTGTCCTGGTTATTGATCTTGTAGGAAAAAAACTGCCCTGTTTCTACAGCCAGATAAACAATTTTAATGTTTTAGATATCAAATGTGTTGCTGCATTAGGAAAACAGATATTTCTTAATGGTCAATGATAAAATGGAAAGCTTGAATGAAAAATCTGTAATCTTCATTACAGACTATAAAATCTATTTAGTAATACAGCCAATTGGGAAACTTTTACTCAAGTTGAGAAATTAATTCCCTGGAAATAATGCCTTCCTGGACAGCCAACAGATCTGCATAAGCAGGAATCTGATTGCTCAATTATTCAGTATGTGTCACGACTTCATTTGAAGTTATAAATCTCAACCATAAAATGAGAGTAAAAGAATGTTAACATCTACAAAAAGTTAATTTCTATGCAATTTCCTCATTAAAATTCCCAAGTATTACAGCTGAATGAGTCATCTGCTTTTTAGGCAAGTCATGATAGTGCATTCTGGACTACATTTAACTGACTTATTCTTAGAAAGAATTAATGTGCCTCATTAATTGGATCTACATAAATTTTTTTTTCAGCATGTTATTTAGAGCTTCTGAGCTGATTTTGGAGGACCTTGCTTGTTCCTGGTTACGAGGCACAAAAACTTCACTTGAATTTGGCCCATCTGAATACAGGCTACACTCCTACATCTTCAAACAACAAATGAGATTTAGTGCAAAACTCACTGTAACAGAATGGTACATCCGAGAATCTGCACAAGAATACTGGAATTAACTTTAAATTTTGCACAGGTATAGTGTTAGTGTAATTTTCTAAGTATCAAGTATGATTGATGCTAGCACTCCAAGCTGATGACCTCTAGATTTCAAGTCTCTTTGACATAAAGGGAAATGTAGAAGGAAAAGCAGTTTCTTGCTCAACAAATCTAAGAAAAAAGAAAGCACTAGAGGCAGAGTAGAACAAATATTAGAACCCTAATGTGAAAAAATACTGAGTAAATAACAGCAAAGGAGAAGTTATTAGTCTTTGGAATATAACTATGAATGCTTACAATCATAGGTGCTGCAGGGTTTTCAGCTAGTAATGTGGCGATCACCAAGAGGTCATTCCGTAGCTGACGATCACAATGCCGGAAGCCATGAAGGAGAAGGTCTAGAAATGTTTCTTTCAAAGCACTTAAAAGAAAGGAAATGCATTTTATCTTTCTTTTCATATACTAATTTTATACAGCTCTAGGTATATGAATCTCCATTCAGTATCATACTTTTCAAAGCCTTAGGGTATAACTGCAAGAGAAATAGTGAACCACTAGACATTCAATTTAAGCATCCATGTAAGGTGCATGTATTACAAATTGCACCTTCCACTGTATGTGTTATAATTAATTAATAGGAAAACACGATATTTACTCAAGCATGGAACTGGATGTTGTTGAATGGTTACTGAGAAGAAATGGTCTAATTCTCAACAGTCAAAACAGCGTAACTCCCTAAGAGAGCCTGTTATTTACTCCAGCAGAGGATCTACAACTAAGCCTTGTATATCCTAGCATACAATTCCCTTCTAATTTTATAACAGAAGCATTTCAACAGTGCAGTAATACTGGCCTACTGAGCCTAACATGTGAGCTCAAAAATGGTGCAATCCACTTTTTCATCATACAAATAAATAGATAGGGCTATACCTCCTGCACTGTGCAGCAGAGCACCTTAATTTCCCTCTTGCCCTGTAACAGAAACAACTGGCGGTGGATCTCTGTGCTAATGAAATACAGAGAAGATTGACATGAAATGGGTTTGGAGTTGACTGGATGTGCTTTTAGCTGGACCCTGGCCACCAAGTTTATAAGCTACCTGGCAGGCACCTCTCACATCCTATATAATTTCCTGGCATCTCACAGGCCACAGTGCTATCTAACTTGCTGAAACAGAAACAGGTGCCTGAGGGGTCTAAACCATGGGTTGCTTGGCTATGAGCTCTGACGAGGCAGTGCTTCTATTCTGGAGAATCAGATGTGTAAATACTGAAAACTTCATGAGGATTTAATGACAGACCTCAATTCCCCTTTTGTGTTTTCTCTCTCTTCATTTCAAACAAAATGCTACACAATAGCAGTGCTTCAGATGTCTCCAAAATTACAGTATTAATTCATAAAATGCTCCCCTGTACTTACTGTACACATTCCAAGCTACTGAGCTGATTAACAACTTCTTCCTTTGAGGTGTTTTCTAACAGGTTCCATAGGATTTCTGAGGAGCGGAACACCAGCTGTCCTGAGGGATCAACACCATTTAGATATAAACAGAGCCTGCTGGCTGCTTGGGCCTTCATCATAAGTCCGCAATTTACTCCTGAAATTATGAAAATCTGATTAATTAATTCCCTGTAGGCCAGTAATTGTTTTAGGCATGTTCAGAGAATAAATGATCTAAGATCAGAGGTAATGAGACTGTTGAAATAACATTTTGTACTAACCAGAGCTGGAGAGATGCTGGAGAGCTTTAAGTACCCACAACTTCTCAGTAAGATGATTTTCAACTAATGCGAGTGACAAAACAAGAGTTTCTGCTAATCCTCCCAATTCAGCCATCTGAATTTTATAGTTTGCGTTTGTTGGCTGGTAACCTGCACATAAAATAGCTTCAGTTATAATGCAGTAAATATTCAGAATTTTGGTTACTTCATAAAATATTAATCCTTTCTCAAGAAAGAATTGAGAACTGAGTATTATATTTCCATAGTCCAAAAAACAATTGAAAAAGAAATTAAATAAACAACCAGAGTTGCTTTTCTTATACCTGAGTATTAGTAATGCCTAAAGCATATTCAACACACTTACCCTCAAGAAGACTAAAATGCTATAGAAATAAATTAATTGTTTCCTAGAATTTACAGAATGAAAGAGTAAGTAGGGTTATAGAGAGGTGAAAAACCTTTTTCAGATCATGCAATAAGTTGTTGGTTCAGGATATAGTTCTCTTCTGTAGCCTATTCACTAGAGAATTAATGCTTTCTATTATTGTGCTGCTTAAAACATGTGAATCCACCTTTGATTTATAAGCTTGACTTTATAGTGTGTCCCTGTGTTTCCTTTGTCCACGCACATGCAAATCCATATTTCATTACCGAACTATAAGGTAAGGGAAAGCATTGAGAAAAGAAATATATATTTATATATGCTAACTCATAAAAGTAAAATTTATCTTAAAAAGCTTTAAATATATATATATCAAATGACATGAAGTGCAGGATCAAACTCTGGCAAGATTTACACAAATCGTTAGAGATGAAGAGTTTGACTTTAAAAATCAGACTGAAAAACATTCTTCATTTTTGAGATAATATATCTTATTTTCTAAACCTGGAGGAAAATAATAAAATCTCTCAATATTTAACATTCACTTATTTTGATGGAACAATTTACAGATATACAACTAAAGGCACAAATAGCTGCTTGCAGAATTTCAGTCTTGTTTGCAAGGTAAAAACAGATTTACATGCTTCTATATTTCTAGAATCCTGTGATGGCTATTGCAGCTGCAGCTTCTTTAGGCCTTCTAAAATAAAGTAAAACTAGCAAGAGGGCAGAGGAATGAGTGTCAGGCTACAGGAACACAGCAAGGGAGCACACTGCCATCCAGCACGTTCCCTCGCCTCTGCTCTGGATCCGTGCCGTGACAATGTCCATCTGTAACTCATCTGCCTGTGGACCTAGTGGTGTCTCCCAGCAGGTGATCCTGTCTGTGCCCCTCTAGGAAGGAACCCATGACTGAATGTGCCTGAGAACAGCCTCTGGCACCATCATAAGAGACAAAGGAATAAATAGGAGTGGATTCTGATGACAGTTTGCATGCCTGTCCATAATACCAGGGGATCATGCTTGAGCTCACATGCAGGCATCACGAGCCTCATTCTGCAGTGACAAGTCACACAATTTATTCAAAGCCTATGCTCAAATGTGTCCATATAATATGAACTCAATCAAATTTAGATGGGCTCAGATCTATCGCTCACTGCTTGTAAAGTTTCACACAAGTGAAACCAGAGCTGCTTCTCTCCAGGCTACATACACAAAGTTGAAAATTACATTTCCCTTCTTATAATTCTGATCCTAACTAGTCTTTCTTCCTCCATTATCTACATTTCAGAAAACTTGTGACCACTTCACATTTTCTGGGTGCTATTTAATCCTAATCCCATAAGTGTAATCATTAATTCCTTGTACATTGATGAACTAATTTCAGATTTTGAGTAGGCATTTCTATAAAACGTGTGAACTGCACATTTGCCAGTGTTATATATTTAACATATGAGATACAGTAACTATAGTTATAATGAAAAATTAATCCATATAACTAATTGAAAGAGCCATTTCAAAGTAGCTTGGATCATATACACTTGATTTCTTGTGACACTTGAAAATACTGTGTTTTACCTGGAAGTAGTTTTCTTGGTAGCTCCATATTATAAAAGCTAACAACACACTTACAGATTTGTATTCTAACTTGAGAGCTTGGTACCCTCATCAAATAACCTGCCAGAAATAAAAAAAAAATATCATTTACAAAGTTTATTATCTATTTACAGTATTTAATGTTTCCTTTAGTCACAGTCCCCAAAAATCTGTCCCAGAATCACAGAATGTAAGGGATTGGAAGGGACCTCAAAAGATCATCTAGTCCAATCCCCCTGCTGGAGCAGGAACACCCAGATGAGGTTACACAGGAATGTGTCCAGGCAGGTTTTGAATGTCTCCAGAGAAGAAGACTCCACAACCTCCCTGGGCAGCCTATTCCAGTGTTCTGTCACCCTCACTGTGAAGAAGCTTCTTCTCAAATTTAAGTGGAACCTCTTGTGTTCCAGTTTGAACCCATTACTCCTTGTCTGACCATTGGTTGTCACCGAGAAAAGCCTGGCTCCATCCTCATGGCATTCACCCTTTATATAACTGTAAGCATTAATAAGGTCACCCCTCAGTCTCCTCTTCTCCAAACTAAAGAGACCCAGCTCCCTCAGCCTTTCCTCATAAGGGAGATGCTCCCTTAATCATCTTTGTTGCCCTGTGCTGGACTCTCTCCAGCAGTTCCCTGTCCTTCTTGAACTGAGGGGCCCAGAACTGGACACAATATTCCAGGTGTGGTCTCACCAGGGCAGAGTAGAGGGGAAGGAGAACCTCTCTGGAACTACTAACCACCCCCCTTCTAATACACCCCAGGATGCCATTGGCCTTCCTGGCCACAAGGGCACAATGCTGGCTCATGGTCATCCTGATGTCCACCAGGACTCCCAGGTCCCTTTCCCCTACACTGCTCTCTAACAGGTTGTTCCCCAACTTATACTGGAGCCTGGGGTTGTTCCCACCCAGATGCAAGACTCTACACTTTCCCTTGTTATATTTCATTAAATTTTTCCCTGCCCAACTCTCCATCCTGTCCAGGTCTTGCTGGATAGCAGCACAGCCTTCTGGCGTGTCGGCCACTCCTCCCAGCTTGGTGTCATCAGCAAACTTGCTGACAGTGCACTCTATTCCCTCATCCAAGTCATTGATGAATATATTAAATATATTAAATAATACTGGCCCCAGTACTGACCCTTGAGGCATTCCACTAGACACTGGCCTCGAACTAGACTCCGCCCCATTGTCCATTTGCATTTCATGCAAAGTTTGATTATAAAATACTCAAGGGTCAGAGACTCCTACACTGAAGAGCACAAGGGGGTCTTGTAGGAATAACAAAAGCTTAATGAAAAAGTGACCTCCTCTGCTTTATGGCTACAGACCCTTATAAGGCAGTGGATGTTATTCCGAAGTTGTGGAATTGCGAAGAAAGCTACCAGACTAGGCTGTTGTCATCATTACCATGACAGAAATTCTTCTTCTAGCAGACATGATATGACATAAATGGAACACAGAGAGAGACCCTTTCCCACAAGAAAAAAAGAATTGCATTGAAAGCTACCAGTGTGTAGCATGGAATCTTTAAGATTTTAGTGTCTTTTTGGATGTGTTACTCTAAAGAGAATCTAGAACTATCTGACACCAGAAGGCTATTCTGCTATCTCTTTGGACCTCTGAAAATAAAGACTGTAAAAATATTTTTTATTCAACCATTTCAAGGATTTTTTTTTTTTCATGTGTGACAGGCTGACTGTGCTACCTCTTCACCATTTAAATTTTACTCCTGCTTTATTCTGAATCCTTTTTGATCTACCACGCTCGCAGTATTTTCTTTGAAAATGACAAATGTGACATGCAAAATGATAAAAACACATTTTGGTACTAAGAGGTCCAGTGACATTAAGATATGACTGACACTTTTTCCTCAAGAGCTCTCTTAAAACATATTTCTGAAAGACGAAAGCTCACGGCTCAGATGCAGCAAGAGGCTGAATTCAGAAGCTGCTACTGCTAGTAAGGTATGGCACTAAACTGACTTGTGTTTTGCCTTTGTGATAGGTATCAGGCTTTGAGGTTTTGAAAGTCTGAGCCAGGAGTTACTGTTTCTCACTTGTTTCTTCCAGTTTGTTTCAAAGCAGTAGAAAGGATACATCTTCCCTTTATCCCAGTCTACAGTGTTTATAGTAATAACCCAATTTCTCAGAGCAAATGAAGTGAAACAGGATATAGACAGGTTTAGTTCTTCAGCTGTAACGATAAAGTTACCTATCTCATGTAGCTTCTGACATTGGCACATAGGTAATTCTGCTAGCTAACCTGCGGGTTAGCTGCACAGCAAAATAAGAATGGATTCTAATGCTAAAAAGCACAGAGGACTGAATGAACAATTGAAAGAAATTACTTACATTTACTAAGGAGGTAACAAGCAATTAAAATAATGCTAATAATACAGTCAATTTTATTATGGCAAAATAAAAATTTTATTATGGTATATTATTTTACACTCACCCAGTTGGGCAATGGATTTTGAAGCTGCCACAGAATAGCTTACTTCATCAGATGATTTCTTTTTCTGAAATGGTAACCTGAAAAATTAAATTAAAAGATACTACAATTATGCTTAGAACACTGCAGAAGAACACTTTAATCAAGTCACTAGAAAAGCTCAATAGCTTTTCATTTCTTCCTTGACTTTTTTTGCAAATAAGGACACTTTTCCCAGGACAAATACATTCTTTGCAATGCTAATTCTACACCGAAAGTTCCAGTTCCATAATCTGGCAATTGCATTTTGGCAATTAGTGGTACACCTTCATAGATAACATTTGCATAATTCATATTTGGTGCAAGAAGAAATATTGAATAAACAAATGTCATTTAAATGTGGAAGATTAAATCCTGGAACTTAGGCACTATGACGCTATTACAGAGCTGGATGATGCACAGACATGTGCAGAGGTGGAAAAAAGGGATCGAGTCCCCAGGCAAGACCTCTTGAAATGGATAAAAATAAAACCAATAAACTGACTCCAAATAGCCCAACCACAAATTTGTTTTTAAAAACAGGATATTAAGAAACATTCAATAACATTTGCAAAATACTCAGATACGACATAAACATGTAAGTGCTAAAAATTCACTAATAGTAAACATTACAATATTATGCTAAGGTCTCTGCAGCTCATAGTGAGAAGCAGCTTTCTGGTAGGTTTACCTCTGTAAACATAGAGAGAAAAAAAAAAAAGGAGAGCAAATAATGGAATGAATAGGAAAAAAACAAACCAAACCAAAAGGGACGTCGAAAAAAAAGCAGGAAGAAGACAGGTAATGAGATGCAGTTATGAAAGAGTGGAAAATTTTACTATAGAAGTTATAATAACTGAAAGGAAATTTTAAATAACAGCCCCTCACTCTACTTATAGGCTTCTCTGTCATGTGAAGTAGTAGTGAATTGTGGGGGAATTTCCATAGTACAGAAATTAAAGCAAAACCCAAGGGTGCAATCTTCCAAAATACATTGACTGCAGAAACCACAATTATTGCTGAACTGCAGTAAGAGACGAAAAGCCTTACTCACAACTACACTTTATTGACTTCATACATTCATCCTCAGTTTTGTCACGCTTCTGCCAAACACTGAAGAAAAATAAACTTTGTGATGTACTTTCTCATTCTCCACTGTGTGGCAGCAAAGGAAAGCAGCACAACTGATGATGGCCAGAGAACTAAAAGATTCAGCTGGGAAGTTCTATTTTTATCAAACCTAACAGATGAGAGGAAGCTAAGTAAGAACCTATTTAAATATGTGGCTTACTATGTGACTCGTTTTCTGTCTGGCATGATTCTCCTCTTCCTTATTCTCATCAATTATAATTAAAACCAGGAGTAACTGTAGTTAAAAGGACTCCATAAGTAACTTAATTAAATTATTGAGAAGGAGAAAACTACTGACAAGTGTGGATAACACCTAAATTCTATTCTACAAATAATTTAAAGTACAGTATGACAATGAAAATGCTTAAAAGTTCGTGCTGTATGATTTTAAATTAATTAGGAATGCCAAATCCTCCAGTTGTTGTGGCTCCTTCTTCTCTGCCACATGGCTTGTCCTTTTGTATAGCTTACTTTCAGGTAGTAAAGTGTTTTTGTGTCACTTCAGGTTTTTAAACTCAGAGAGCTGGTTTGAAACAGCAAAACATACCTCACAGCAGGACTTCGCTGCTCAGTCTTTTGAGGTCAGCAGTCCCAGAACAATTTACTTGGGCAATAAGATACCTTGGGGAATCTTGTTTCCAAGCAAGCTTGGAACAATTACCATACAGTTTCAAATGATGTAATACGTAGCTCCACAGATACTGAACTGCTAAAATGGGTCTCTCTTTCATGCCAGTAGAAATTGGACTCAAGAAAAACACAGTTCATTAAAAGGAAGGGTGATATAATAGATGCCTTGCAGATAGAGATGCCTTGAAGACAGATGCTATATGGATATGTCAATTGCATTTGAAAATGTACAGACATATTAATAAGCAGCATATAAATCTCTAAAAGAAGGGCTGAAGGGCTTACCCGCATAATTTAATAAGTTCGCATAAAGGCTCAGTGAAAGCTTCTTGTTCATTCACTTTTTCTGCACATAGGTTAAGAATTTCAACTACTTGTGCTAAATCCTTAAGGGGCTTTTAATTTAAAGTTAAGGAAATCAGATTGTAACGCAATGAGTCAGAAGAAAAAGCTGAAAACCATATTCATCACACTTATAAGACACAACCAAGAAAAAACAAGGCAAATGTTTTCAAAGTTAGATGTCTAATATGAAGCACATGAGTCAATACTTAGGCCTTTTGAAGCAGCCCTACTTCTACAGAAGTACAACTCTTGCAAATCCGATTTAGCTTTCTTATCAGATGAACACACTGTCAGTTCAGCATTGAATATCTAAAAATATAAGATGAAAAGTTTTTACATCCCAGTGTCAGATTTACCTACCTAAATTCTGAGACAGCCTTGAAGTGTTTAAATTCTTTCCTACTCTAGTCCCAAGTGACTACGTAAAGTTTGCAAATTTGGACTCAACCACATACTGAGATTATCTAATTTAGGGTAGAGGCCCAAGACCAAAATCGAACAGATCATTGAGACTGAGAAGTTACTACCATCCACTGACTCATGGAAACTGCCTGTGAGTACTTAGCCAAAAGTCAATTGTGAAGTAATGTGGTAGCTTAAATCACTGTGGCAATTAGAAGAACTGTATGAAATTAATCACATTTTTCCATATGCCCACAACCTCCCTAGTACTTTTGATTATTGAATGCCTTTCAATTTGTATTGTAAATATGAAAAACTATGAAAAACAAATCCAGATAAATTAGTCTAACTTTAATTTTCTTTAAAATGTCTCCCCACCGGAAGTCATTGTTATTTTATCTGCAGATTCTTAAGTAATGACAATTATTATGCCAGGTCTATTTTGAGTAATTAGTACACTAATTACATTTTCAACTACTGTACAGGTGAGATCCCTCTATTGAATTATGTGGCAAATGAATCTAGCATCCAAGAATCTTGCTAACATAAACCTACAAACCTGGCTATGTGTGCACAAGAAGTCCAATGATGAGGATGCATGTGGACCATCACTCCTCTCCATGTGGAAGCACAGAACATCAAAAAATGCTTTGCTGAAAAGTCAGAGCATTATCATATATCAAACAACACAACTTCAGAATTCTACAGTGGCAAAAAAGGATACAAGCCCATTTTCAAAACGCTTGACTACCTTCTTGAGAGCTTTCAGCTGTTCTTTTTCCAAATCTTTCTTAAGTAGAGGAATGAAAAGCAGGTTTTAATTGCAGTTTGCCTTAGAACATTAAATTATTGTGTTTATCCCCTTTTAAGTTTAAATGGAAGTGGAAAACAGATTAAAAAATCACAAGGCACAATGAAATTCTGAAAGTGCTTTGCAACAGGATTAGTTCCTTGATCAAGCCCCATTTCTAAGTAGACTCTATGCCACTGTAACTGAAGAGGCTTTTTAAAACAACCTTTTGTTCAAATGTGTGGGCTCTTTCTCTTGCAATTCTTTGAGATTCTATGAAAGATGACTAAGAAAACCAAACCTATGTCACACGTGACGTATATATGTAAAAATGTAGATCTAAGTGGCTTAAAGTGGAGCTCTGCCACCACTAGGAAACAGTCTGCAAATTCAAAGTTGAAAACAACTGAAGTGAGGGTATGTCAGGGTGTGTCAGTGACACTCAGCATTCATTCCAGCTCTTCTAAGCACTCCCATGCTGGGCAAGAGCTCAGCAACTTGAGGCAGGCCAGAAAGTTGTTTCAGGAATTTACAAGCCCTGAATCCGAAGGGCATTTTATCATATACCTTACACTGTCTAGAGAAGCAGCAAACAACACCATCCAGTCAGTAAGTTTAATCTATCAGCTCTATATCAAAGGGGGGCAGAGGGAGACACACACTGCTTCTCTGTGGGACATTATTGTAAAATGTGGCACGTTTAATCAAGTTCTTGTTTTGAGAATATAGATTATTAGTTTTTTACATCAAAAGTAACTGACGGCTTAGCGAATTTCATCTGCCAAATCTTCTTGTGGAGACCAAAAATAGTCTGTGGAAGTCCATGAGACACTGCTCTCCTGTGTGCCTAGGTGGTCACAGAACTTCGTATGTTTCTACTTCCTTTAAAATCACCTCCCTGGAGAAATGTTAGCAGTTAACTTGGGCAATAAATTCCTGACATACCTTTCAGTAACTCTGTACGTATTTCTGTTTCTCAAATTCCCAGATAAGCCAGAAATTTTCTACATCTACTTTTCAAATGCACACACTTTCATCTTTTTTATTTTTTTAAGTGCCTTTGTGACAAAGTATTTGGTTATATATATGTATCTCTTTATTTTTTTAGTATAAAAGCATAACTGATAATATTGTCTATTACAATGACCGTATATAGAAGAAGTGTTCAAATATCAGAACAAAAACTCCAGCTTTGTGCTCTGTAGCCACAGCCACCAGTTCCACCTGGTTTACTTACGGCGGGTACTAAAGCAATTCTGTAAAAAAAATAAGCAATTCTCTAAGCCCCATGACTACCTGTGTAACTGAAATAACGAGGTATTGTGCTTACTTACTGAGTCTGAATCTTCCAGCAGTTTGATGACGTGATTCAGATCCACTGATCTTAACTGTGCATCCTGGAAAAGTCACACTTTTAACTTTTTTTTTTTTTTTTTCACTGTGCTTTAAAGGTGCTTAAACCTTAAAAATGTAAAAGTGCAGCGCTGAACTAACATGAATCTACCCACGGACGGGTAAATCCAGCCTGTGTGTGGGGCACCAACTCGTACTCTTGTTCTCAGCCCGACGTAGCGGCCAAGCCAGAGCAGAGCACGGCGCAGGGCACAGGGCCGGGCACAGGGCCGGGCAGAAAGCACGGCACCAGGCAGGGCCTCCCGGCCGGCAGGGCTGCAGCCGGCGAAGCTGGGGGTGACTGCCGGCCGAGGGGGAGCTCACCTGAATGGCGCCGAGGTCCGCGCCGGCGCCCGAGCGGCTCCTGTGCCGCTCTCCGCCGCAGCGAGAGGGGCCGGGGGCAGGCGACAGCGCCGGGGAGCGGGCTGGGGAGCGGGCCGGAGACCGAGAGGGCGCCCGTGAGGCGGGGGGCTCAGCCACGGCCAGAGAGGCCATGATCCCGCTCCGCAGCGCGGCCCGCGCCGTTGCCATGGGAGCGGGGCGGTGCCGCCTCCCGCCGCAGGGGCTCAGGCCGAACGGCCGCGCCGGGCCGGCTCCGCCCGCCGGCACCCCCGGCCTGTGGGCACCGCCGAGGTGTCGGGTGCTGGGCCCGCCGTGCGCTCCTCGGCCTGCAGGCCCCAGCCCTGTCCCTCCCGCCCCATTCCGGTGCTACATCTCCACACCTTTGCCGCGACACCCGTGTTTTACACCCTTCTCTCCCCCACCAGTGATGCCATTTCGTGCCCTGTTATCAAACATTCCTCGGCGAGAAAATAATTTCCACACCCCTGTGCAGTACAGAGCCCAGGCTTTTCCCACTCCCGGGGAGCTGGAGAGTAGAGGCTGTTTGACCCCAAACTGCTGATCATGAAGAACACCATGAGAGACCCCGACAAACCCCAGTGCCAACGGGACAGCCCTGTCTGGGGTAGCCTGGCTGCAGGGAAGAGGGGGAAAGGAATCTTTGTCTGCATAGGCTGGTACAAGATAGGTGACTGATGCCTGGAAAGTAACAAAGGCAGGGACAGAAGCATAAGAGCATTTGGATGTTTTCTACTTGCTTAGTTTTCACCCCTCAGTTTGCTGAGGTACCTCTCAGCTGTGAGCACAGCTGCTCCCATGGGGATACACGCACAACTAATGGGTGTGTGGTTGTATTCTGAAATGGTGTCTCCAGGGCGGGAGTGTGGTGGAGCCCAACACCAAACTGTGAGGGAACACCAAGCCCTTTGCTGGGTTTCTGCTTGGAGGAGGAGAGCTGGGTATCCAGAGGTGGCTGCAGCAGAAGGTGACACCTCCCATTGTGGTGACAGGCATGCTGCCGCCCTGCTCACTGCAGCTGCCCTTCCCGGGATCTCCATAGGCTTTGGACAAGTTGCACATATGCAACTTTGGACATGCACTTATCCCAAGTCTTTGCAGGCACTGTTGATATCAACCTCAGTTTTCATTAACAAATAATTTTTAACTTCTGTGGTTCCAAAGAAACATTTGATTTCACAGATAAATTTATTAGATGTTAAGACAGCTGTTTGGATCTCCTGACAGCTTTTATAGGAAAGGAAGTGATTGATAACAGAAACGAGAAAGAAACCTTTATGGCTCCAACTGTAACAGTTCTTATTTTCATTCTTCCCAGCTTGCATGCTACACCCTTATTTCATACCTGTCTTCTTCAGAAATAAGATACGTATCATGTTTTGTACTCATATGTTATACAGTCCTACTTCCATCAAAGGGAAGATACACAATACGGCATGTACCCATCCAGACTCTGTACTTCATGGAAGGTCATCCTCTATACAACTCCAAAATGACAGAAAAAATACAGACTAGCATAGAATGGGATTCTAATTTGGAAAATGCAGTGACCGCTTTGACATCCATAACATCCTGCGTGGCATCCACAGGAACACAGGCCATACAACATACGGCAGGACCTGTAAGACATCATGGTGTATTCACCTAACAACGATGCAGCTGCCGGTCTTGGAGCTGGTGTTTGATACTTTCAATCCATCCCTGCACACACATCTCTCCATTCTTCTAACCATTTTACTAGCCCTTCCATGTTCTACTTAAACATTTGTTTCTGTAAATGTTCTCAGCAGCTGTCTTGTATCCGGGCCTATGCTGGATAGAACAAGACTTTTTATTAAGCATTTGAGGTTAATTGTAACAACAATGCTTACACATCTGCAAGGAGTTAGTGCTGAACAAACTGGATTATATATTTTTTGCTTGGTGCCCAGATACTTAATGAAGGTGTACGTAATCAAAGTTTTTAAGCTTCTGAAAAAAAAGCACTGAAATTTTCTTTTATTGTGGCTTAAGTGGTTTTAAGTTCTGTTGCTTGTGTTTTGAATGGGAAACTTATAGAGAACATACCTAAATTGGGCAACTTAGTCTGTAAATTATAAGCTTAGGTCACATGCCATTTGTTGGCTGACTGTTCCAAAGATCGTATTGCAAAGCTCCATTTGCTCACTGTGTGCCTTCTTCATAAATAAAGCTTTTAAAAACTGGGATGAAAGCTACACTGTGCAAGTTTGACTACAAGTATTCTGCCACCCTTGGCAAATGGCAGATGTCCATCCTCAAAAACCTGCAATCAACTGTGACAATATTTACTTAACAGTTTTCTACCCCAAACAGGCTTATATTATATTTTTATCACATACACCTCTTCAGTTAGTAACAAATAACATTCAAGACATGGAGGCTACAGTACCTTACTTCTGAGAGTACTAATTCACATGTATCAAATATTAATCTTACAAACACTAAGAAATATATTTAAAAAGGAGACTTGATCTAGAGAGGATTTCTGTTTTACAGTATCACAGTATGTTTGGGATTGGAAGGGACCTCAAAAGAGGTCACACTCTCTTGGTGTTTCAGCAAACTCTATTCTTTAGGTAAAGTTAAAATTCATAAAACGACAGGACTGTGTAATCGAATGTGTAGTACACGGCTGTGCGTTAGAAGATCAAGGTACCGTATCTAGGTCTGCCATTATCTCCTGTTGACTTTGCTGAGTGAATTATTTCCTCTGCCACTCTGTATTTGCTCTTTTACAAATTAGGTTGCAAGCTTTTGAAGGACTATTATTCAGTAGAAGATACACCTTACACGTGTTGCAATGTACGTCTTGAGCCCTGCCCAAGTGATGTCCTTTCCTTGGCTGTACTGAACCTGTGGACTTTTTCCAAAAATCTATAGACGTTTTCCAAAGCCACCCGCACTGTTTATCAAATACAACACTGAGCTCCTTATAGTACAGAAATCAGAGTCTTTCTAAGAATCAGTCTGTTGACTCTTTGTCTTCCTTTTCATTCTCGTTTCTTTTTTTTTTTTTTTAATTTGGTCAGCAGGAAGGGGAAAAGAAGGGGGGGTATAGTGAACGGGATAGTGCAGAACTGTCCTGCCAGACCTCCTGTGTCTGATATCCCCAGAAGAAAGAAAAGACCTGTGAAGTGTCTGGCAGTCAACTCAACCTTAAAAACCTGTAAAGTCAACAGAGCTTCCATCATCTGGATATATCTGCCTATACTATTAAAACACAGTGTTCAGGTTGAGTGAAATAGATTTAAGGGGTACTTTCAAGCTGATCTTAATTATTCTAAGGAAGTGCAATAAGTCAGAGTGACAGAACTTACACTTTTGTACAGTACAAAGTACAGCTGGACAAAGGTGTAAGTCCAGGCCCCCAGCTGCTAGCATTATATCAGCACTCGTGGAACAAGCACTGCAATACAGAGAAAACAAGGTGAAATTTAAAATAAAAAACCCTAAGGAAAGACAGATCTCAAGGACCAAAACGTTACTTTTACATCAGGCATGGCACAAATAGGTATTAAATATTTTGAACTCTAAAAATACCTAAATTCCATTTGGGAATATAGGAAGGCTATGTAACAATGTGAAAGGAACACAAACCTTGCCAGCTTCACTCACTCATGCATCTTGACATGTCTGAACTGAGAACAGTTTATGCTACTGACCTCTAGTTAAGCAGGATTTCACCTCTCAGGTATTCTTTGCCTCCTTCCTCTTATGTTGGCATAAGCCTCTCTGAAAAAAGTTATATATTTCCAAATGAAGGACTGCAAAGTGGCTCACCTGTTTTTCTCATTTGAACAGTAATGCTTTCTCTCTCTCACACAGGAAGAGTGTCTCCACCTGGCAAACTTACTTGTGCCTAGCAGTCTCACTTTTGCCAAATTTTGTTAAATTAGAAGTGGATTAAATATATGCTGACAGTACTGTAGTGTTCGCTCTGTGTTCTGAAAACATGGAGAGTATCTTACAGCAGGAGATGGGATATAGCTTTCCAGCATGTCTGTGTGAAATATGTGTTACCCAGCCACTGCAAAAGAAACAAACTGCCCTTCAGAATTTTTTTAAGAACACACATTCAAGTTCTACCTCTCACAGAAAATGTTCATTGGAGCACACATGTATGATAAAGAAAAGTGAGCTAAAATTTATTACACACAAGCACAGAAGAAAAAGCCAAATACCCGACACTGACTTTTTATTGATTTTTTTGTGTAAAACACAGTCTATGGAAAAATAGATAAAAGCATTACTAATAATTTATAATAGCCCTGTTCAGAGAGACAGCACAAACAAACTGACAAACACAACTACAAAGAGAATATTGCACATGGGAGACATACTATGCTCACTGCAAGACACTGCCAGCAAGGCATGAGGAACAACACATAATGATGGAGATCATTGTTCAAGTCAGTTCAATGTGTCATTACTTTTAAAGGCTGTAATCTAATTAATTCAAGCAGTATCATATCATGATACAATATCAGTACTGCAACATTACTCATTACATTGATAGAAAATACTACAGAGTGAATAGGCAAGAAATAAAAAAAATTGTGTATTAGGAGACGCACTGTCTGAAAAGAACTATGTGTATGCATCCATTACCACTGCATATATGAAAATATTATACTGAAAAACTCTATCTAATTTTTATGCACCTGATATATATAACTTTCAAAGGAAATCTTCACATTCAGAGGAAAGATGGTCCTAACTATATTCATACCTGTGAAATTTATAGCCACTTGGAAACTCATTGCTTTACATTAATAATTTCCCTTAGTGCTAGGTTGGGCAGCATTTATAGCTAATCACATATAGACACACACACACACACAATTTTATAGGCAATTAATGCCAAATAAAAATACAAATGTGTTTTCTCACATTGGCACTTCATATAATGCACAATGTTGGAACAAAAAGTTAAATGAGGCACCAATTCACAGTAACCATTACCACAAGCTAGATATGCAAAGAACTTTCAAAACAATTACAATGTAATTAATCTCTAAATAATTCAAGGACATGAGTACTTAATTAACTTGTACATAGTTGCCAGTTAATAGAATTGTAAGATAAAATTAATAACACATATGGAATCTGAAATAGAACTGTATTTTAGACAATGTTAAGAAAGAATACCTTAATATCCATAGAAACAATCTGTTGCTAAATACATAGAGGTCTCCATTTTCAAACATGATGTACACTGTTCTGTATTATATATTAAGCACTATTTTTTTTTACTGAACAGTAACCAAGATAAATGAAGATTATTTCATTATTCATTTTTCATTAGGCAGTAATTTATATAAAGCTACACAAAAATATTTTTATAGCAGGCTATTCCTCAAAATATATATTTATTCTCCTAAGTAACTAAAACATTTAAATGAATTTAGTTGTTTCTATTTAGGCAATTGAAATTGAACTTTTAGTCTCAGGTCTTTTTCCAGTGAGAAGTCCTCATGTGAGTTCTTCTATAGAAATCAATACTTTTGATCACATGAGTAAAGATTCCTTATGTGACTAAATATGTGCATGATAAGATATATAATGTGTAGTAAATGCATGAGTGTCATTTTACTTTCAGACTTACAGTGTTTCATTAGAGTGAATGGCCCTTGAAGAACACTACAAAGTGTTAAATCACAAGTCAACTTATTATTCCAGTTAGAAGCTACAGGGCCTAATGGGAAACCATACGTAATTTTGTAGCACAAATATTTAACAAAACGTTTTCATATATTTGATCTAAAAATATCATCTATTTATTAATACTTCAATATTTCAGTCTTTCAAGTAACTTATAAAATCAAACCACATTTTTAAGTTTCTACACACACAGTTTGAAAAAAGGAACATAACATTATTCTCTCCAGACACCTTTGGCAGTTCAAAATTTAACAGTTTAAACATTCTTGAATAAATTTAATTATGAAATAACTTTTTGCATAGGAAAGAGGGCCAATACATTTCTGTATATACTGTCAGTGGTTGCATTACAGTACATATATGGACTTTGATAGTAATTTTCAGTTAGTACAGTATCTTAGGTCTGCAATATTATCACTATTGCATCAAATTACATAATGTTAATTACCTATTCTATAGAAGTGTAGAACTACTATAAAATAATAGCAGCATATTTAATTTTGGAATGTAATCAGATTGTCAACAGTAATGGTTTCTAAATTTCTTCAGAGGTACGAAATTCTGCTCTGAGTTATACCATCCCATTCTAGTGAGCTTAATCAGGTTTCTTGCACAGGACTGGGGCAGAATGTAGCATTGCATTTATCCCATTAAAGTCCTCTTAATGTAATTAAGAACAACTAACGTGAACTCTTCAGATTTGGGCTAGTGTAACTGGAGGCAGAGTTTGAGTCTAGATTCTCTAGTTCTATTGAACTGCTGATTTCATTACAGTGATAATGAGATTTACAGGACTAGTGATGTTTAAGGATAAATTCAAGCTTAAGTCCTGTATATTTCTGATGTATCACATCGATGACAAATTCTTGCAAAGTAATAAATAAGCAGTGCAGGTTCAGCTAAAAAAGTCAAAAGATCCTAAACAGTGCAAATACAGATAAGAAAAATACAATTTCATACAAGAAAATTAGGACAAATAACACATTCTGATTCACTGAAATAAAGGTTTTGCTAATTAAGCAAGAGTAGCTGGAAGGTATGAGTTGAGTTTGGCTATTTTGTTAGAGAAGATGAGAATCTGACAAAGCAGTAGTAATAAATAATTGTGAATGTTCTTTTGAATCTCACAGGAAATGCAAATGTCAAGTTTTAGAGATAAATTCATTTTTAAGTATAAGAATAATAATTTTGTTTCTCAAAAATTCAGGCATATCCCAGTAACACTTGTAAAAGTAAGACTTTTATATAAAAATAGAAGATTGGATTTACACAAAAAGATAATAAGAATTTAAGACAGACTCTGGGAAATTGATATATAATAACAGAAACTCCAGTGTAGAAACATATAGAACGTGAGTGTTGTGATGCTTCCCTGTTGTATCAACATACTGGAAGTTTCACAGTGAAAATGGATTTTTATTGTTGAAGATTTCTCAGCTTGGTTTGTTTTAAAACAATTCCTGATATTTCAAAATAATTCCAAAATCAATAACTACTTGCTTGCACACATATCTGCATGTAAAACACAGTTTTGAATTTTCATTATACGATGTATAGAAATAAAGAGATGTTGAAGGTCTAAAATCCTATGTGCTACTTTGAAAACACTGACCTTGTTAGTACAATATCGTTTGCTTACGAGATGTACAATTATAACATCATTGAAACTGGTTTTGCATATTCAAATGAAGGAATGGTGTAAAACCACACCCAAATAAATATACTGTACATGTGCAATACATCATTACAAATTAAGATAAGTTGTTTCAATACCTGATTATTTCCTAAATTATTCACTCTTTTAGTCTATATCTTGAATTCACTATCCCAGAAGTGTGGTTTTAATAAAAGAAATACTGCCCAGAAAATGTGGTATTAATAAGTAGCACTCTGACACATATGCTCTAAGTCAAAGAAATATCTGGAATGCGTGGTTATAATAAAATACTCGTGATATAACTGTGCAAAGAAGCATTTAAAATTTCTGATTTCATAATCATCTGCCCTCTGTAATTCAAACGAAAAATATTTTGTAATTATCTAAAGGAGTAGTCTTCTAATTATAAATTTCTCATAGGTTGGTTAAGAGCTTGTACTACATGCCAAGCAAGTCCACAGTGACTTTATTCATTCTTTAACTAATCTCCTAAAAATAGAAATTTAGGACAAAAAAACCCCAACCAACCAACAAAACCCCAACAACTCAAACATCTAGAACAGTGCTAACAAATATTAGTCTGTCATCACATCACAGTTATCCTTTCTGGAGAGAGATGTGGAAGAGATCCGCTTGCTTCTTCTATAACATGGCTTTTCTCCCATCCTCTTCGAATTCTTCTCAGCTTCCTACTTACACATGGCAAAAGTAAAATGATCTTCCCTAGAATTACAATGGAAGGCAGAACAAGGGCAAGAACAAAATTCGGTGGTGTATAAAATCTGTAGTACTCTTCTTCAAAAGCTCTTTTCCATCCATAAATCAGTACATGGAAAGTACTTATGAGCAGAGCAACATATCCAAGTGTAGACTTCGAAAAAAGAGAAAAGAGGGGAAAAAAAGAAGAGATAATAGTACTTGGTCCTTCATTCAACAGCTCTAACCCATTACTCTAACATTTCTACTAGGCATCATGTTAAAAATCTCTTACTCATACACTATTTTGAATCACCAATATGTGGCTTTAAGTTCTCATGTGCTGAAAACTACGGATTGAACATTGATTTACAATATATCTCTGCTAGCATCTATAGCCCTTAGTCAAAGCTGAAATGCAGATATCTGCCCAAATTCTAAGTAATGGAAATCAACTTCAGGATATGTATGTGATTAAGGAACAATCCCAGTGAAGTTGCTGAACAACATCAGTTGTGATTGGAAGTTAAGTCCCCTGTTTCTAAACTAGGAGGGTAGGTCACTTCCAGTATTCATGATTATGGAACGGTGCAATTCTGCTGGAAGCGATCTGGGCCCATCACTCCAGATTTTTATCAGTCTAAAAGGTGCAGTTTGCTTCTTCCTCACAATGGCCTGCATCCTCTTGTCCAGTTAGCACAAATCATCCCTCACCTTTCTCCAGCAGCTGCTGCCTCCTGATTAACGGGCTGCAGGACTTGGGCACAAGGCAATGATGCAGTTTATTATGAACAGGTAGTGCTGGATGAAACATGAAGCAGAAGGTTCCCACCTGTTCTCATGCAATCTAGAGCATGCTACGGAAGGTAGTGCCAATAGGGGTCATTCACCATTTCTGTGAATCTGCCTTTTAAGAAGCCTGTAGTTGTATTGCTCTGCAGACTTGAGTTAAACGTATTAACTTTGATTTTCCCAAACCACGGTAAAAAAAGACTACTCTGCTTTGAATTCTAATGGTGATCAAATGAAGAAAAACTCTTTTGGGCTAAAACAGATGTAATGGCTAAGTTGGCTGGGAAACATTTGCAGAAAATCACTGAAACAGAAAATGAATATTAAAAATGCCAACTGACTACCAAGTTATGTTTTAATTCCAGTAAACAAAGAAGCAAAGAAAATGCAGCCTAATGGTCTATGATAATAAGTGAAAGAATTAGTTCTTTCTGCTTCAAGATTAACCAGTTTCTAGGGAAAGGAAAATGTCTGAGCTAACACCGTTTGCAAGGATCCATGATTATAAGAGTATAAAAAGGAAAATACTTTTGTTAATTTCGAGAGATTAGTACTATGTTTTTTAACTTGCCAATATTTATGCATTTTTGCCAATGGTTCCAGAGCCATGTTGGCACATTTTAGATATGCCACACTCTTTTTTAAAAGAACAATTTTCTGCCAAAATATTCCATAAGAGACAGAACAATTAGACAGTCACTTGTGGATATGAAAATGGCATATGCAGTATCTGAACGGAAGTCCTGGTAGGAAATTTGGACAGCAAACAATACTATCAAACCTGATGTTTGAGTATGTTATTGTGGATTTTTGCTGGTGTGACTGTCCTGAATTCAGTGCTGTTACATCACTGCCAGCAAAGAAAAGGGCACAAGTGAATCATATCCCTCATTTCTTCATCAGGCTTACTGATGAGAACTATAACAATTATTGAAAAAGAAACAGGAAGGAAATGTTATACAGACTCTTCCCAAATTTTTAAAAAAATAAAAAAAAAAAAAAAAAATCAATGCTTATTTAAATTCTATCTACAAACTACAGTTTTGAGACATGTTTGTATATCTTTCTATCTAATGGTCAAAATGGAAGCTAAGAAGTCCATCAGGACATCTATCAGTACATTTTTAACTAACAGCACAAGGACAAGAAAAACATACAATCCATCTATATTAAGGTGTTTTTTTTTTTTTTTCCCTGTGGAAAGTTGCTATATGTTTCTTTGATGGGTCGGTAGGGCACGTGTTAGTGTGTACTGGAGCATTTCAACCACTCACGTAAAAAATCTGACAATAAAAACACTCCTATAGGAGCCTCTGTCAGCTGCTGATGGTATTTTCTTCTACCAGGCCCTTAATTGCCCTATTTTTGTGCTATACTTTTGACAGTAATAACACCACATAGCTAGAAAGAGGATGTTCTCCACACAACTTAGCATTCTGCAGTCTCTGGTTTGTTCAGTCAGAGCAGATCTGCACTAGAAAGTTCCATTAAGAGCATTTATCCCAGCTTGCAGCTACTGACAAAGGCTTTTCCAGAAGTAGACGCAAGACTGGCTGCCTTTGCAGCCACTGTAGGAGGCTGTGTCAGTACAAAACTTCTATGGTTTTATTATAAAGACTTGATTTTTCTGTACCTGCAAATGTTCAAAGGCTACAGCAATGGCTATACAGTAGCAACACAAGGAAACTCAGAACCGACTGAAGCAGCCTTGGACAAAAGACATCAATTAGTGCAGAAAAATGCACTGCTGGGCAGCTGAATGGTAAAAATAACATCAGCTAGTGGCATTGGATCATACTACAAATCTCGGCCAGCGGTAGCAGCAGAAAGCCATACTCCAAAGTTGACCACCCCTAAGGATGCTAACATAAGAGGTGTTTCAATCATTGAGAAATAAATTATAATTGTGCTGTGGAAGTTATTAATTGCTAGAAAGCAATCTGTTTAATACTGGAAAGAGAGCTGCTGTCATTCAGGTATGCAAGGTTATTTTCTTCTGCACAGGTTTATGACTTGACAATGCATAGGAGGGAATACGGAGATTAAAGATGCAGGAGAAAAATCCCTAAAATGCTACCAGGAAGATGTACATCTAAAAAGACACAAATCTGCTGTGAGACAAAAATGCTTCAGGAATTTTTACCTTCACAATGGTCAAGTAGTTTCAAGTGATTTATATATACAAAAGGTATTTTCCAAAGCCTTTGTTTATGCAAGGTATACTTCAGATTCCCCAGTAACAGGATATTGCTAAACTCACAAACATGCTGTAGCAATTCTGACTGGAATCTTACTCAAACTTGCTAAATACTCAGACCTCATTCTTCTTTACTCTGGGGGAAAAGTACCCTACTCTTGTGGGAGAACCAAGGCAAGGCAGCCTTCCTTACAGTGTGCGCACAAACAAACAAACAAACAAACAAGTAATACTGTCTCCAAAAAACTTTAGGATTGTGCTAGCAGACAAAAAGAATGTTCACAAAAAGATCAGCTTCATACTGTGTAAATGCCCGACTCGCACTGATTTAAAGGGAGATATCAAAGACAGCAATGATTTCTGGGCAAAAACATTCACAATCAGCATTCTTTACAGTATTACAAAGACTGTGGTAGAGGTCTGTTTGAATCACTGTAGCTACGGGAGATGCTGCTTGGGGCTTGTTCTACTGATAGAAGAATAGAAAATAGTCTATACTGTATATGTTAATAATTTCTTTAGCCTAAACTCAGATTTTCCTAGTAGGACTCAAGACTGAGTATATTTTAGTGGTGAAACTCTTTAGGGGAGGCCAGACCCTTATTTTGATGAAACTGTATTTACTAAGATGAGCAAGCAATAGTATGTTGTTCTCAGTGGGAAGTTCTGAGTTGAAAAACTGGCCAAGTGTGCCAGTGATGAATGTGACTGATTCTTCATCTGTCAGATGCAAAACAAGTTTAGCAATTATTGTGGCAAATCATCTGAGATTCAAGACTAAAGCTGGAGACACGCTGCTTTTCCCAGCTAAAATAAGCAGCACTGAGATGGTGGGCTAATAGTTCCACTGTGACTTGGAGAGGATTGAGAAAATTAAGTTCAAATTCACTTCATCACATTGCACTTCAGTAGAAGAAAAATAGACAACAAGTATTATGATGTTTTATCTGTTCTACTTGCACACTGAGTATGATGAAGCTTCTGCAGAAATGCAGACCCCTTTAACTCTAGGGAGGAATCACTGAAAGTCCGTTTTCTGATTGAATAAAGCAAGAGGATTTTTGGAGGAAAAATAACTAAATGAAGAGCAACTTACATCCTGAGGAATAACTAATGACAAAGCAAAGTACCTTTAATGATCATTAACTTTAAGGCAATTTTTAGTAGTTCAATATTTTTTGTGATGAAAAAATTGCAAATGGGCATAATTCATTACAAATATAAGTTCTCTTAAGCATGTAATGCAAAATCAACTGTAACATAACTCCAGAGCAGACAACTTGTTCCAAATCAAATTCCTCAAAATACTGACAGATGATTCATGAAAGTTCATAATTATTTAAATTTGGAACTATTTTAACTTTATTTACAGTGGAAATAACTGCAGTAAACATGACACAATAAAAAATGCCCTTGTAGACACATTATATGATCACTGTGTGGATTTTGACTCAGTCACACAAGCCTGAACTTTGGAAACTTTAGTAAGGAAAAATAAGATACAATTGCTGGATTTGTGGGTAGAAGTAATTACTGGATAAAGCCATCACCTCACTCATGAGCGAATATGTATTTTGCCCTTTTGCATTAACGTTTTATATCACCCAAGAGCAGTACTATTGTTGCTGCACAGAGAACTCTGGATGGCAGGGTTGGTGTAATAATATAAAATGGGTATTTACAGCCTCTGAAGGCTCTAAACCATGAGTGAGAATAAACAGTTCTGTCAGGAGAACTCTAATTTGAATATTTTTTCAGCAACTTTTTGGAGGCCTACCTGGAGTGTTCCATCGATAGAAACCTTAGGGGAACGGAAGACATTACTTACAGACAGAAGACCTCTGGCAACTACAGCCAAAGTGTTCCCCATCCACCTGCTTTAAAATGTCTGTAAATTATGAAGTGCAACTCAAGTCCTGAACAGTAAAGTCTGTGCCTGTGTTCTGAAGGTGGGAATTTGTAACCAAACTAAGAATTAGGCAACATTATTACAGTGGATGTGTTGAAAAACCACTAATCAGAAAAGACCAAGTTAGGACTAGAGTACTGAATCCAAAGCCAGGGAACAAAACAAAACAAAACCCAAAACTGCATGTGCACACTTCGGAAATTTATCACAAGACTGAATCCTAATAAAATTTCTTATTGCTGACTGCTACCTAGAACTAATGGCAATTTTGTTTGGAAGCAAACATTAAGCTGTTTATTAAAGCCTATAATTCTCAGTATTTTATGCTGGTCAGGTCTGCCTGTAGTAGATGTTTATCTGAGGAAGGAGGGAAACAGAAGGGATGCCAGGACCTGGAAAAGCTTTTGCGTTTAATAAACAAAGCTTTATATTTTACTAATAGGTATTTTCAACTAAAGGAATAACACAGTTGAGAACTGTTTTAATTCCCACACAGTGGAGGGAAGCAAAACTAAATAAATGATACCATGGTTGTCAGAGGACTATGCAATAAAAATCCTGCAGGACAAATTAAGCCTTCAATTTTAACAGTTGTGTGCATCTACATATAGTAATATCCCAGCAGTATCATTGCCTTTAGCGAGCGTGTCCAAATGTATCTAATTTGAATTTAGTAAGAAATTCTAACAATGGAAAAGGAATAGATTAGTGCTCATTTGCTCTTAGCAGTGTTGGTTATTTAAGACCAAGAAGTGTAAAACGGAAATTCCTATTCTAACATTTCTAACACTCATGAAGTGTTTCATGTGCCTTCATGTTAACTTATCTGCCAGGTAAAGATACATTGTTTTTATTAATTTTCCGGGGGGGGGGGGGAAGCTCTTATGTTGTGAAGCGTTCATCATCATAATGATAATCAAGGAATTCTTATTAACAACAAAACCTCCTTATTTAAAAAGTAACTCACCTGAATAAAACTGAACTCCCTCCAGTTTAAGGAACTGTTTACTGAAGGGATGGAAGTTACTGCCAGCAAAGAAAGCAATCCAAGACTCATTATTCCAAAGGAGATATACATTTCAATCCGCCACACCTCTTCTTCATTCCAAGAATTTTCAACATTTGCATGAACCTGATGAAAGCACAAAGGAAGCACTTTATTCTACAGGATACTAAAAATAACAGATGTTATTTAGCTGAATAAAAGCTTACAGCCACAGGACAACTATAAAAAGGAGTCAAATACTTCAGAGCTTTCCTCATGTCTTGCAGAAAAACAACTATTTCCTTATTGTTGGCATTGGCTCTTGTTAGATTAAAAATACATTAAACATTGAAACTTAGATGAGTTGTTAAAAGAAAATGTAACATTATATACTATTTAGAACAATTATGCTATAAAACCACATAAATCTGCACATTCTTTAGGCTGCAGAAAAGCAGCTCTCGCTTCAGACCCTGGAAACTTAAATTCTATAATATAAATTGGGTAAAAGCTGTAATTTGTTTTTAGTTTGTTACATTTAGAAATAGTTCAGCATCACTTCCTGTTTTGCTTCAGCTCCCTATGCTGAGTACAAGTTATTTTGCCTCTTTCACTGTTGACATCCAAGACTGTTCTCATTGGAGAGCTTTACCAGAAAAAAAAAAAGAAACTACTCATGTCCTTAATGATTAAGAGACTTGGACATTCAATTATCTTTCCACTTTCAGGTGAACTATTGTGATATGGCATGTCTTGGAACAGAAATATTAGCAAGTGAGAGTTTAAAAATGTTATTAAAACCAAGATAATTTCTCAGTAAAAGTATCAATGGATCCTTTACTAATACAGAGTGTGTTTCTTCCTGCCTTTCTCTTAAGTTAAATCTTTCATGCTAGCTCTTTCAGAATTTGTGGACCTAATCCTCGTTAATTTGTTCCATTTGACTTCCTGAACTTGCTTTTCTTTCTGTTCGATCACGTCTCTCTTTCCTGCAGATTTTATGTGCTGAATGGCAATGCTGCTTTTCTGGCAGTTCTATTTTTCTACCACTTTAAAGGTGACAATAAGCTACTCCACTGACAGACAGGAGCATCAGACCTTCTTTTGAAGAATGACAGATCTGACAAAGATTGTTTTAGGTTTATGCAAGACCAATTGTTCCTGGGAACTGAGAGTCAATTTCTATTGCCTGCAATAGATCATATACACTGAAGTTTTCATGAATAAACTATTTCTACCACTGGTCCAAAATAATACAAAGTAACACAATTTTCATTTTGTAAACATAGATGTATCTGTAAGCACTATTACAGTATCTACCCTTATACCTTTTTCACACTTGCAAATTTATTTATAATATACATACTTCCTTCATATGTTAAGTACACATAGGGAGGAACATACCTCAGAAACTCAGAAGGTTCCTGCTGTTGCTCTTATCCTGTCTATCCTACATTCTCCTTGTGCATATTACTACCAGGGATTTAAGGAGGACACCTCCTTGATTCTCCATACCACAGAAACTTGACTACAGCTTGACCAAGAAAGTGAGCACAACGCACAAGTGTTTATTTTAGTCCCCGTTCTGACTTGGTACTAGCTATACATAAGACAACCCACAACATTCTCCACTGAAAACAGTGGAACATATTAAGAAAACGTATATATTGTATTCACGAGCCACATGCATACAGTCAAGGCATTTTTGGCTTACTGAACTAAAGACTGGCTTACCTGTTGATATGCCATATTGAGAAATAAGTATCGCTCCGACCTCCTCATAGGTAAGCAGAGGCTGTACACCACATGCACTGTTGCAAAGAAAAAACTGAGCAGACCAAGCTGCTTTCGACACTGGAGCCAGTTGTCCAGCCAAGGTGGAAATCGCCTATACTTAGTGCCAGAGTGAAGCTGATAAGCGGCTGCAATAAGTCCTGATAAATACACTAGAGAAAGTAAAGTGATTGCAACAATTGGTAGAGTCTTGTTCACGATCTCAATGGGGATCTTGTAAAAGTCACTCTGCTGATTTCTCACATACGGATGGATTACATCTCTAACGAAGGAATAGACAAAGAAAAATGTTGCCAGGCTAATTGCAATCACTACAGGCCCTTTCCACAGAGTGAACAGCCGCAGAGGTAAATTTTCAATCTCCCTTGAAGATGACAATGCTCCCAAATCAACAGGAATAAAACTGAGCTGACGGGCAAGCTCAATAACTTGATGGCGAGCCTGAACATTGTTACTGCATATATATACCTGTTGGGAAAGTCATGTGAATTGTCAGTAGTCAGAGAAAGAGACTCAAAGGTTAAAAACCCAACCAAGCAGCCAAACAAAACAACCCCCCAAAAAACATAAAAAATCTTGAGGGCCTCCAGGGCAAAACCACAGCACTACTGCTAAAAGGGTAAATTGTTATCTAAACTTATATTACCAAGATGAGAATGAAACGACATACAAATCCAGTCAAAGTGAAAATATGCACACTGACTTAGCAACAAAGTGACCAAAATAAAATTGGCTTTTTCTTGCAGTTAATAACAAGCTAATGAGGGATGCCCTGGTAATCTGCCCCTCAAATGATATGTCTACAGGATCGGATTGAACCTGAAACAATGGCTAAAAGTATTTCAGAAAGTCATGAGTCTTTAAAAAACACTGGAATCTTGAATGATGACTATAAACCAGCTGTAGCCTAACCAGAATGCAAAGCAGAGAACTGTATAACCTCTCTATGTATAACAGGTTTAGCTTAATTTCACAATCCAGATTTCCCCAAAAATTGAATGTTTAACAGAAAAGAGAAAAACTAGCTGTCAAATACAAACTCCTTTTAAAGACCAGTTATTACATAGTGAAAGAAATGCACTGCTACAAAGTACTTAAAAGCTCCTTTAAAAGTTACAGTGGGCTATACTTCGCCCAACACTGTTCGCTGATCATGTGCATTAGAGCACACATGATCAGTTTTGACAGAAGTTAATTACTTATAGCACAATGCTATTCTGAAAGGTGACAAAAACAGTACAGTGAGGTTATTTTTAAAATTATGCTAATTCTATATCAGTTTCATTCCATTAAAAAATCTACATGAAGTATCAGAAATCTCAGTTTAACCTCCAGTAGCCACATTACAACAGTCATTTTGCATGCATTTCTCAGAGTCCATAAAGCCATGAAGGACTCTGTTCTTGCATAGGCTTAAATCCTTTGTATCATTTCAGCAAAGCATGAAAATGATAAAGCTGCCTTTTCTATATGCAGGATGGATTTAGGGAACACACTAGGAAGGAATTTGAACATGATGTTCCCAAGCAGTTCTGGATCAAATGAATGATCACTTAGAAACATATGTGCCTCCTTCTGTCTCCTCATATTTATGATCTTGGGGCATTCTAAAACCTAGATCATTTCTTTCACTTCTTTGTTACATTGAATCTAAGAATTTTTAGATCAGCTGACTCCTGAGCCCTGGGATCAGGACCCGAGATTTCTGCGCACCTCTTTCAGTGGTTCACTCTGTGTAAACCAATTGTGAAACTGAAATACACTGGGAAAGACTGCTTCTATCCTTGCACAAGCATAAAGATAAAAATTAACATATTTCCTACAGAAGACTTTAAAACCCAAGTCCTCTATCTGTAATCATCTAAAGGTCGGTTGTCTAGTCAAGGCTAGGATCCGCATTTCCTCTGCAATCTTTAAAGATAAACAGGCAGCCCAGGGGACAATTTGGACCACTTCATATGTCTTACAGTGGATGAACTAGACTCCAAAAGTTTAATTGGCTACTAAAACTTAAACTAAAGGCCCAACTTTTTAGGTATGCTAATTCAGGCAGGATGAATCCAATGAGATCTGGCTGCTTACATTCAGTTTCTGTCATCTTCATCTCACACACAAGTGAAATTAATACAAATACAAGATTTACCTGTCTGCTGGCATCCTTTGGTCCTAACTGCAGTGACCAAGCTGAAACAACATTGAATCCTTTGACAATCAGGGAATCTGGGAAAAGTGATGCCAAATACTCTGCATTGGAGTCAGGATATTGGTCTACTCTTGTATTATTGCTGACATCAATCAGAATTTTACCAGCGAGTAAATGCTTGAGGTCCCACAAAGAGGCATAATGTTCTCTGTGTATAGCTACAAAAATGATGTTTGTTTTTGCTACTGCATCTTCGTGATGAGTAACATCAACCACATGGGGAAAAAACTCTGCAGCAAGTTTAGGGTTTCTGCTTCCTACGACGACGTGGTACCCACATCTGATTAGCCTAATTGTCAATGACTTAGCAAAGTCTCCACTTCCAATTATGCCTATTGTCATCTTATTGGCATCCTTAATGCCATTGGCAACATTTGGCAGAAAAGTTTCATTGAGGTTCTTCGGACTTCCCATCATAGATATTGATTCCATACTTTCAAGGCACCAAACCTACGAGGACTTCTTCTGGAAAAAAAAAAAAAAGCAGAAAGCAACAGAAAGAAAAATGCAGCATCATACAATGTTACAAGGTATCAGAATCCATAAACACCTCTGGGAGCAAAATACACGGTTCCAAGATTCATGTTACATTTTTTACTTAATGTATCCTTAAGTATGCACTAATCAATTTTGTCTTGCAATGTGTCACTAATACAAGGAGAAACATAAAATACTTCAAGCACTTCAATAATACAGTCACAGAAGTAAATGATACTTTCCCATCTTCTCCTATTCCCTGTCTTCCTCTGCCCCAGAATACTGGACCACAACATAACCTTGTGCTCCTAAAACTAATGGTCAATGGAATGATGAGGAGAAACATGTAAGGAAAACTGGGTAATTATGGAAAAATATTAGAAGGTAGAGATAGTTGGTCTGTGGCTGGCACAAGGCCTGTGAGTTCATGGCAGCTGAACTGCATTAAAAGCTTATGCAAGTTATTATTGTGGTATCCTATACTGGCCAGGAAGGAATGGATGCCGAGGTCTCAAAGCTGCAAATGTCATGGCTGTCACCATGACACAGACATCCATCTGACATACTCACCTGTCAGCCAGGGAATTGGGCAGTACATATAGATTCAATGGCAAAGACAATAAGGGAAATTTGTCCAGGCCTATTAATGAGATCACTAAGGACACTGGTAGGTCAGACTGCTAGGTCTGGCCATGGATGTATAAGGATTAACTGTGGGTGCAAAGGTAAAGGCTTCAAGGCTATGGGTCGCAAATAAGCCTAACACAATTTTTCTGACAAGGCAGAGAAGATAAATCCTGGAGGTAAACACACGGGACAGCATTCCACAAAAATCTAATGGCAGGAAGAGATAGACTTCACGCAGTAATAAAAGGGAAGAGAATCACAGGACTCAAATTCAGTGCAGTAAGAAAGGCTTTGAAGAAGAGCAGAGGCTAAGGTTCACAGAAAATTTAAAGAAATACTGCTAGAGTTTTGGAGAGAAGAGGTCACATAACTGCAGCAAAGCTGTAACAAAGACATAAAAACCCCCAAACAACTCCTGGGAAAGAAGACTTCATATGAAACCACAATTATGACATAAGTGGTTCTGGACTGTAGAACAGGAATGAGTTCTGAAAACGAAGGAAGAAATGAGGAAAGGCAGGATAAGAAGGACAAAAGAGAAACCATGAGGTTGCTCTCTTGGGAGCAATCAAGAACAGACTACCTAGAAAGAAGGAGCTGAAAAAACCACCTTCCTGAGCCACCATCCAAGAGCTGATATGATGGTGACTAATCACCAGTGGGGCATTTCACCCAGCCATCAGCTAGGAATACAGTAAGGGTGGTGAATAACCTCCCACAATTAAAAGCAGCTTTGTGTTTCAGAAGCTGGAGGAAGCTACCAGAAAAATGGGTACCTTTCATTTCATCATTGACTAGAAGGGAAAAACTCACTGAAACTGGACTGAGACTCTAAGGACAAAAACCAGTATGTGAAAGTGACCACAAAACCAGTGGATTCTAAGGGTGAATCTTTCTGGCAGAGGCAGACCACGTAGATTTTTACGTATTCACTGAAAAACGTCTTTCTTACCACATGACCTGAAATGTATCTAACACATGACCAAAGTACCAGTGTTTCCTGTACCATGCTAGTTCTCACCCAGGAACATAATGAGAATAGCTGTATTTTGATCAGGTAAGAGATATACATCAACTGAATATGATAGAACACATATGCATTCACCACGTGATTACAGAGGCCCATTTCAGTTCATGTCACATGACGTGAAGGTGCTACAAAACTTAGGGACAAAACGGGAACCACCATGAGGAAATGGGATACCAGCACCATTTAACCACACTGCAGCCTCCTTTCAGTTCTTGTCCAAAGGATCCTTAGGAGAATGGGCATCGAGGATCTGGACATGATGAATTGCTCTGGTGATCTCAATGCCAGTAGTATGTAAGGAACAGAATAAAACTAACAGACTTCATAAAAACCCCCCAGGGAATAGGCAGACATGACTCTTGGGCAAATAATCTAAGATTTGGAAGAGATCAGAGAGCTGGCAGCTACTGTAAAGGACTACATTAAACGCAAAACAGCAATTCAGAGGAAAAAGAGTATATAAGACTGTTCTAACTGCATCAGGAGAACTTTAATTACCTGAAAAATCACACAAAAAGTAAAAAGAAAAAAAAAGGAGAGGGTGTGTATGCACGCCTAATGACCAGCATAAAGACACACCACTATCATGTAGGGATGAAATCAGAACAGCAATGGTGCAGAAATGAGTTGCAACGAGTGAAGGACATAAAGGGTAACAAGAAAAGGTCCCATAAATACAACAAAAGACAAGGTTTATAACTTTAGAGGAAAAGGAACAAATTATAGGTGAAACAAAATAGCACACAATGTTAAATATTTTATTTATTACAGTCCTTCAGAAGAAAGATTAATTGTGAACAGATATTTAATGAAATTCCTTTTACAGGGGGACAGAAGGTGAGGTCAAAGTGGAAAAAGGCAAGTTAAGAGCAAAGGATAGAGTTAAATATAAGATAAAGATTTTCAAGTCAGTAGACACTTACAAAATCCACCCTTGATACTTAAAATACTGATTGAAATGACATCTTGAGAACTCTTGAGAGGACAAGAGAGGCAGAATAATACATACCTCTAAAAGAGGGGAGGAGGAGGACTGAGGAAAGCAAACAGCCTAACTTCAGCCTCTGGACAGATTTTACATCAAGTTATTGAACAATCAATTTGTAAACAGTTAGATGGGAAGCAGATGATAAGAAGTAGCAAAGGTGGGTTGTTCAGGAACAGACTGCAACAAAATCAACTTTGATTTACAAAATATCTGGCTTCACAGATATAAAAAAATAGTAGAAGCGATATAAACTTGACATTTGCCCTTAGATAAGCTAAGAAAACACCACAGAGCTATGTCAGCCAGGTGACACATTCGTGACAACCTGCTCTTGGATAACGACTGCTAGAGGAGAAAAATGAATCACCGAATCTGTGACCATCCGCTCGGGCGGGAACTCACCGGGCGCGGGCTGAGGCCGATGCGCGGGGCCGGCCGGACGCCGGGTGCAGGCCGGGAACCCCAGGGCAGGGCAGTGGACGGCCGGGCGACGCCGGTATCTACCCCAGAGGAGCTCGGCGGGGCCCAGGTCCTGGCCGGCATCTCCAGCTGCAACGACAACATCGTCCGTGACAAGACCGGCGACCCCACCGCCCGGACGCCTCCGTGACCCGGGCAGAGCTGGGGCAGCGCTGCCAGGCCCGGCCGCCACGGACCGGAGGGTCCTCGGCTCCGCGCCACCGCCAGGCAGCGGCCGCCCGTCCTGGCTGCCGGGCCGCACCCAGCCCCACTACCTGACCCGCTCTGGGGGCCCTCGCCACCGACAGGCCCGCCAGAGCCTGCCCGGAGTTGGGGCAGCCGCGGCGGGAGCCAGGGCACGGGGCAGCGAAGAAACCCCCGCGGGCGGCGGCGAGCACGCTGGGGCTAAAGAGGCGCCCGGCGGGTACGCGGCCCCCCCGCCCCGGCCTCGGCCTCGGCGCCGCTCACCTTGTACCGCCCGGCAGCAGGACCAGCACCCCCGCGACTCCTCCTGAGGCCCCGGCCCCGCAGTGGCGGGCGGGAAGGCGGCGCCTCTCCTGCCGCTGCGACCCGCCCCCTGCGGCCCCTCCGGCACCGCGCCCGGGAGGGCACCAGCACGAGCCCGCTGGGGCTTGGCCTCGTGTGGGGAGCGAGGGGCGGGCGGCCAGCCCCGCCCTGCCCTCGGCCCCGCCCACTGCGCTCCGGCCCCGAGCCCCTCAGACACCGCTCCGGCCCCGGGGCTCGGCTGGCACAGCGAGGGCTCCCTGGCGGTGCCCAGGCGTGCTCACGGCCCTGAGGGCACAACGCACCCTTCTTCTGCCCGGGCTCTGCCGGGCCTCTGCTGCTCTGGCCCAGGTTTGCTCTTCAGCACGAACCCTCCTCCGGCCGCTCTTCCTCATTCTCCCCTGGCAGAACGGTGCTGCCGGCCCTCAACTGGTGCTGGCTGCAGGGCTGCGGTTGAGGATCAGACTCATAGCATCACAGAATAGTTTGGGTTTGAAGGGACCTTCGGAGCTCATCCAGTCCAACCACCCTGCCATGAGCAGGGACATCTTCAACCAAAACAAGTTGCTCAGAGCCTCGTCCAGCCTGGCCTTGAATGTCTCCAGGGATGGGGCATCTACCACCTCTCTGGGCAACCTGGGCCAGTGTTTTAACACTTAATTGTAAAATGGGTGTTGGGTGTCCCTGTGGCCCAGGTTGGCTTCCCTTGGTACGGGTAGCGGAGAGGCCACTCCGCATGTTTGCTGTGTACCTGGTGTACTCTGTGCAGCTGGGAGTTGTGCTCTGATTTCAGTGTTACACAGAATGAGAGGACATAGAGGATTCAAGCACATAAAAGTGAAGCTAAACCCCAAGATCTGACTTACATGTTGCTTGGCCAAGGACATTTCCAGTTGAAGACAAATTGAGCTTTTTCCTGAAAAAGTATAGCTTCTGATTTTAACATTTTCTGATTTACCAAACAAATTCCATCTTTCCTTAAGCTATACTGTATATATAACAACATGTAACTCTCAATCATTTGTTTAACACATTTAAAACTGACCAACACATATAAAGTATGGCGCTCATGCTGCAGCAAAAAAACTAACACATGCACAAATGGTTGAAAAGGAGCCATATGATCTCAGAAACACTGAACATACCTGTTTTCATCCTTTGTGGGTGCATGCTGACTTGTTTCTGTAGTGCATGAACTGAGGACTTAAGCAGAAGGAGCCATATAAACAATTCAAACATTAATTTCAGTGTACCACAAACAACCATGCTGTAGAATTTGAAAAGAGGGCTTCTGTTGTAGTTCAGAAGCCATTTCCCCCCCAATTATTAAAGAAGTCATTTTCCTGACACTGAAAACATATATTTTTAAAGCATTTATTGATTTGGTTAACAGGTGCACAGAAAACCTAGTGCCTGGTCTTCCAAAATGCATTTTCTACTTTCAGATAGTGAGGGCTGGGTTGATACTCCACAGAAGTCAATGGAAAGGTGAGACCATTGACGGACTACTCAGAAACACCCTTTTCATTGTGAGAACTAGCATTTCAGCCCTTCAGTTTCCTGTTGTAATACTCTTCTTTTCTTTGCTATTGATCCAAAAGTTGTCATCCTAGGCTTTTTTTTTTTTGTAGCCAGTACGACTACAGTAGTACAGGTTCAAATCTTTTAGTACAACCAACAGATGTATCAAAAGAAAAAAGCAGAAAATTCTTTTCTGCATTTTGTGGCTGATTTTCCTTATATGCTACTTTGTGTGACTCTTGTAGCCAGAAGAGTATTCACATTAAAATTGACCTATTTAGTCATGAGACTAACTCATGCACGTCAAATTGATAGTGCATCATACATAATGTGAGTAGTGACAATCCTATAATTCTTGATTTATTTGAACTATAGCCTTAATAAGAAGGCTGTAAATCTGCATGTTTGGAGTTGTTTTCCTGTGGGATATTTTTTTAATATTATTACTGCAGCATAAAGTCTTGAACAGAAGACTCAGACCTTTAGGAGATGATGCATTAGAGGAGAGGGCTTTTTTCTTACGCAGGCAGTATGGCTAATGATCCTTGAATTCTGATACCCGTTTCTTGTTCAGCTGTTTGGCCTGCAATTGCTCACTACCTACGTCTTGCATGTGAAAGTGACACATCCTGTGCTATGTACAGTGTGCCAGGTCTGACCCTTGTCCTTCATGCCTAACCCATCTGGGTCCCACAGATGTCAATCAGTTTCCCATGTCTCCTATATTTTTCATTTCTTATCCAGTAGTTTCTCCTTTTGCTATGTGCAAACCTCCCCAGCTTTAGCCTTTGTGTGCAGGGGCAGATGAAGAAACTTTTGATTCCTGGTGATTTACCAGCATGTTGAACAGACACAACTAACATGATATCTGGTACATTCAAAGATTAAATCAAGGCAGTTTGGAGGATTTCACTTGATCCTATATTTTCCTTGCACATTTTTGAGGTTTTGCAGTTTGAATATTCTCATTTGGAACAGGGACTAAAGTGACTACAGCCTCCCTTCCATTGCTGTATAACTGATCCATTCAAGCAGGAGATGCATAAGGAGGCCCCTGTCTTGCATGGATTTTACCATGAGAGCAGGGGTATATACATGCCTTTTATACATTTAAACTCTCCAAAAAATTGGACCATATCTCTAGTGAGATGATGCAATTGGATAGTTACATTTTCTCAAATTATATACAAAAAATCTCTGGGTGACATAATTTTCAGATATTCTGTTAAAGGGTTATCTTAAACGATCTGTTAAAAAAGGAGATTATTTTCTTTTAGCAGGTGTTTTTCTTTTTTTAGCAAAGTCCAGGGCAGCATTATTTTTTCTTCCTTTAAGGGATGGAGCATAACAAAGGAGTTTCCAATTGGCAAATGGAAACAGATATTCTGCTTCTTCCTCTTGGCAAGAGGAAAACAAAGCCCCAGGGATTTCCCCATGGAAAGAGAGTGAAAACAAACACATAAAAATTAGCTTCCTATAAGGGCAACAAACCCAAATACAATTATTTCTGGCATACTACCCTCAACACAGTTAATTTCGTAACTTAGCAGAAAAATACAGTATTTCCCAGCCAGGAACATTCAAGCCAACCAATTTTTTTTTCTTATGGCAGCCTGCAATTACTCTAAAAATAAAACTTAGACCTATTACCCATTTTTTATAAGGACAAATGGATCTGAGAGATTTGGAAAATTTAAACCTATTTTTACCTTATTTTTTGGTAGAAACAAATTGTACTTTTGTTCCTTGTGTCTTTCTGATTTCTTAATTAATCTGATATCATTGTTCACTTGAAAAGATGTTGGTTTTTAACAAAGATAGTATTTAAAAAAATGCAACCTAACCACTAACTAAACAAAGAACAAAAATGAATGGTAAATACCTCAACTAAAATATCTTCCCTTCCTTCATTCTTTGGATTTCGTCAATTTGTGGTGTTCCCTTTTCACTGTCCAGGTATCACTATATCCTCTAGACCCTCTAGGTTCTGAATTTCAGTACTTAAAAGCAAGGAAAGCAGGACAAACTGAAATGGATAAATAAAAACACTTTTATACTCTTTTTGAGGAGGAAAACAGAAAGAGGAGAGAGGAGAGGTGAGGAGAGGTGAGTAGAGGAGAGGAGAGGAGAGGAAGATAGAATGAAGGGAAGAGAAGGAAACCCTTTACAGAGCCCAATGAATACACCATAGTTGAGAAATCCTAGAAAATAATGTGAAAAAAGACAGGGTATCTACTTCTCAAGAAGAATGACAAATGAAGGGCGATTCGACCAAAACAGAGGACCTCCACAAAACAAACAAACAAACAAACAAACAAACCCAAAGCACCTAAAAGTACAGAACATCAAGGCTTACAATTCTGTTTCTAAGGCAATCCAAGTAGAAAAACAGTGAGGATTTTTTCTGCTTTTATGATCTAGTAAATTAATTTTAGTCACCAGAAAGAAGGTAAAGGAAGGAAACCTCTCCTAGCTTTCCCTGACTATGGTTTTCCACAGCTATTGTTGAAGCCCAGTTAAGGGGTTTCAGGACCTTTGTGTAGAGCACAAGGTCATGTATGACCTTCCTATTTCTCCCTGTAACTCTGAAACAACATTTGCTTTGTGGTGTAAGTTACAGAAGGTCAGAATATTTCTTCTTGGTTTGTGCCTGCACATCTTAGAAGGCATCTACAAAGTGAGACAGTAGGTTCTAAAGGTGTGATCTTGTGCCTGGAATAACTGTTGGACCCAAAGCCAGGGGAAAAATAGATTATTTTTATAACAAAAGCAATTGAATCCAGAGCAAAACTTTCAGTCAGTTGACTTGTTAACCAAGAACAGACATATATCCTTCCTAGGGAAGCATGGATATTGCAAAACTGAAAAACTCATTTAAAAGACAATAATACGAGGTGTTTCAAAAAGATGGACCCAGCTTGAAATCACACTGCTTTGAAATTGGGTCCATCTTTTTGAAACTCCCCGTACTTGCTGGAATAGTAGAGTAGCTGAGGAAAGCACAGGCTAGATTGCGGCCTGACCACCATTTGACAGCCCAAGACTTAACGTGTTTGTTTTACTAACAGGATTTTAGCTCTCTGAGTTCAAATTTCCCTCACAAAGCTGCAAACCACAGGTTTTTCTTGAGAGCAGAAGCAAAATGAAAAGTAATGAAGATCACACTGTGTAGTAGGTAGTGTCATGGTGTTGAAAATGTATACATATACTGTTTAACATGTAAAATATTTGCAACCTTCTTATTACATGTACCTTGTCATAGGTTAGGCCTTCAGTTAGTTTACCCTGAACATTCAGATTCACTGAATGGGACCATACCAGCTATTTAAAACGTTCCCTGACAAATAAAAATGGAACTGTGATAATTCAACAACTTAGCGCTGTGAGAGGAAAATCTGTATCTTTATGGATCAATGAAATACTGATTCTATTCCCAGTTCTGTGAAGATTTATGTAGTTATTTCCACAGAAATGAGCTGAGGCCAGTGAGTTGCTACAGAGCCCAAGAGATAAGCAGTTCTTTTCAGGATCATGGCAATAGCTTTTTCTTCAGGATTTAAGTTCTCATTCCCAACACATTTGTTTTCCAGCTGTAAAACTTAGAGGAGTCTATCAGTCTGAGATTTCTTCTCTACGTAGAGGAATGTAATAATCACCCTACTTGATTAGCCTGTCTAACCCATTAATACCTGTTCAAGAGCAGCAAAAGAAAATGCTTTTTAAGGAGAGCATGCAAGCCCGGCTGCTGTATTTTGTACTCTCCTCCCAAATATCTATTTGTCTTAGTGATGTCATAGGGTACATGCCTGCAAAGTCCTTTGTAGTTCCTGAATTTTTCTGACCCCCTTTTGAAGCTGCTGATGCCTTTTGCCCCCACAGCTCTCCATGCCAGCAAGCTCTGCCCTCTGCATAAAGGTGCACTTCCTTAATCAGTTGTAAACTGATCTCCTACTCGTTTCATTGAATCCTCTCTAGTCCTGGTAATGTGGATTTGGTGAAAAACAGTTCTGTGTTTATCTCACCCACTGTCTTCAATATTTTATAAACCTTGATTTTATCCACTTTCACCTTTGTCCCTCATCTGGAGAACTTCCACCTTGTTAGTCTCTCCCTGTAAAGCAGCTGTTCCATACCTTGGTCATCTGAGATACTGTTCTCTGTATTGTCAGGTTAAATGATCAAAGGCTAATCATGGTGAACACAGAGACCCAATGAGGGTCAGAGGATCAGTAACAGGCAAAGGAACCCCAGCAAGGTAATCAGTGAAACTGGAGCCAAACTGCCTACTGCTAAGACAGAGCACGGAGAATGACCAGATCATTGCCCCTGGGGTGAAACCCATCAAGGTGATCAACAGAAGAAACTCTTTCCCCTGAAGTGTAATGCAAGATAGAGAGGTGCTTTCCTAAAAGGATGTGGGCCTTGTTATGGTATGCAAGGGGAAGAGAATTGTATGAACATTTTTATGGGCAATTCTTAAGGGGATGTGTGAGAATGTACAAGACTTACTGTAAGATGTTTAGGGAAAGGACCAAAGCTGGAGAAAGGAAAGGATCAAGGTGGATCAGGGATGAATAAAAATGAGAAATCAAAGGGAAAATGGCATCAAAAGGGCCACTCAGTACATGATACATCCCCCGCCTCTTCCATCTTCCAAACTTTTTGTAGGCTCTCAGTTTCCCCCTGATTTAATCACTCACCCTCACATCATTCTCGTATTGATAGTTAAGTATATCCCATTCCCACTTATCCTACCTGCTTCATTTTCCTCTTCCTCACCACTGGCAGGCCTCACCACCAATTTTCCCTTATTCTTTTACACCTCAGTGCCAGAAACATGAAAGGACCCAATTATATCGAAGAGTTTTCAGGTGGGAACTTAGATATAACTAAGCAATCATAGGATGTTAAAACAGGGCTGAATGCAACTTGGCAGTTGGTGAGGAGGAGATTTCATGGCTCAGCTGCTGTGTTGTGATATGGAGTGCTCCAGGCCAGTCTCTGGTAATGGAGAAATGGTAATAAATTTTAGTGCTGTTCCCTTGATAAGGCTGGCTTGATGAAGGGTACATGGCAGAATAGAGTCCATGCCAAACAGTGAAGAAGGTGAACAATTTATTGGTAATTGTGTCAAGGAAAAGGCAGACCTGAAATATTTATGTGACTGCAGGGGACAAATGTGACTTTGAATAGCTCTGTAAAAGTCCCATTGATTTCACCGGGAATTTTGCCTCTGCAAGAACTAAATGGTGAGGACTAAATATTTGCAAGAGAATAGTGATATAAGAACAAGGATAAAACTGAAGTTGTTAGGAATTACTTTTCTGAATATAGTCTAATGCACCATCTAATTCTTTGGTTTCAGAGTGGCTTAGCTTCACGGGGTCTTACATAAATGTTTTCCTTCATTTAGCACAACATGCTATACACTTTACCAGGAAGTAAAGCAGCCATGTCTGCTTCACTATAAGTACAATTTATTTGAAGATAACTCAGTGTGTGTTTAGATTGTTATGAAAATTGCAGCAATATTTTAACTCATGTATCCGCAGCTTCAGAAACAGTATGTTCTTCATCCATAATAAAATTGTAGGGCTACATCTCAGAGAATAATTCCTCCACATCACAGAATCACTTCTAACCTAGCTGGTGTTCATACATATCAGTAGAATCTGAACAGATTTCCCCAGAAATGCCTCAAATGGTATTTCAGGGATGGAGAGGTGGCAACTTCACAGGTTCTGCAGGCCAAACTCTGCACACATCTGGGCTCTTTGTGTTAGTTCATTTCATTCCCCAGCTCCATGTGGATAACCAGCCCTCCCTCCCACCCCCTGTTTCAAAGATTCATTGCAGTTTTTTCAGACTCCTTCCCTTCTGTCATTCACTCGCCCTCCATTTTACCCATCTTCCTGACTAAGGATTTCTGTTCCCTACTACCATGATGATGTTGCATTAATCTCTTTCAGTATTCTCCACTTCCTTATTTTTCCCGGTTAACATCCATTGGGCTCCTTTACTACTTCTTCTAAGAAAATCTGAGTGCTTGCAGTGTCTCCTTTCCTCTTTGTCCCAGATCTCCCTGTTCCTTTCCATTCCATGTTAATGCCTCTTTGCATAGCTTCATAGTCGCAAGCCTGCTGCTGCCGCAGAGTAGCCTTTTGTCTGTCATTAATTATCTGGGAACAAATAATTTAGGATGTTCATATCCTTGTGAAAATACTAAGTCTATTGCAAATTAGAAGGCACAAGAGAAAGCCGTCATTATTTTAATTATGGGTGCCATCAAATAATTGTTAGGCTGCTAAATTGTTGCAGAGATGCCTGAGGTGCCATGCAAGCAGCTATTTTTTTCCCTATTCTGGCTTTTTTTTTTTAAGTGAATGAATGAATGAGATGTGTTGTTTAAAAGTAGGGCCTGGTATATGCACAGGTACAGGTGGAGAGGCAAAAGAGAAATGCCATTCAGTTGTACATATGAGTCACAGGACTGGAGAAAAAGGCAGAGAAAAAATTAGAGATGGGTTATGTGGCCATTCCTCAAGTCCAGCAATAAAATACTTCTCAGTATTTCAAGGAATGGAGACATTAATGTGGAAAACTTTTTTTTTCAGTAGAGTATCTCCCAACAAAACAGTGTAAGCATGTATATAGACTGCACATGACTGCAAACTACAAGATTGACTTGTCCAGTTCAAAAACCCCACACTTGCCTCACTTCTTTTTTTAATAGTGAGCCCAAAACATTAAATTTAAGGACCAAATACTCCCATCAATAGCACTGGTAGTATTCTAGCAGTCCCACAGGAACTATACGTCTTTAACCAAGACAAGGATATGGCATATTTATCTCAGCAATATATTTTCATGCTACAAAGATTATACATAAAAAGAAACAAACAAAAAAGGACAAAACAACTGTATCTTCTGTTGCATCATCTTTATTGGAAGTAGCTGTGGTCTTCTTTTTTATAAGTTTATAGAGTTTGGTTCCCTGACTTGTTTTATTTATTTTCATTTGAAAATCTCAAAGAACTTATTATACATAATGAGTTAGCCTCACTACACCCATTCAAATGTTACATTCAATCTATGAAAAAGTTCAAGCAATGATGCAAAAGTGGAACCCTGCTGTAACTGAGTTCAATGAGATTTTTTTAAAGGAGTCCAAGGTCTCACTGAAATAAATTATTTTGCCATCAGCAACAGAGCATGCTGATGGTATCAAGAAAACTGGGCTTTACTGAAAAGAAATCAGTGGCAATGATCAGCCATTGCCAGACACAGTGACTACAGGAGACTACATTCTCCAGGGGTGGATCCAGCATGTTTTCAAAAATCTTTTTGTTTTGTTTTGTTCTTTTAAATGATTCTTTTAATGCCATTTTAGGAAAATCGGATTAAAATAAATGAGTCTGGATTTCAAAAAAGGTTAACATAACATTTCAGCTTATCAAGGGACACTGCTAGAAACTATGGATGTGGCAGAAAAGAAGACGTGAGCTCATCATCTCTGCAAACGAAGCCACATATTCCACAGTCACGTAGAGGTCAGTCAGTTTTGTATGTTTTTCAGTCGCAATCTCTAGGACACATTTTTGCCTACTGATTCATGGAAAACTAAGAACATGACAAATAACTGAAGCAATGAAACATTCCTGCTACTGAAATAGGATGAAATAACCGGCGTTTTGAATTTTAGGAGTACTTTGAACCATGCAGTTTAAGCTGGTTTTAGTTAAACTGCCGCTTTAAGCCATTCGTTTTCCTGTCCTTCCTGCTGGCATATGTGTATGGCTGTGAGGTGAATCAGTGCTGCGTATGGATCTGGCTGAATCATTCTTTTCCCTGCATTACTTTTCATCTGGATCCAGTTCCTTGGGCTGATTAACTTCACAGCTTTGAACACTTGCAGAACTGTGAGAACAGAGAAGAGTGGCCAAAGGGAGGGACTGCTTACAGTAAATGCTGCTGTCAACGAGAATTTACATAAAACCACAGCCAGCACAGCCCTAGCTCTGGCTTCCTAAGCACTGACTGTTGGTACCACTTCTTGGGAATAGTATTCTGCGATCTAGCAACCCCAGGTAAACTTGGCATAAAATCACTCAGGTCCCTTCAAAAATGTATTAGTATCTCTCCAGAGTTTCAATTCTATGTCTTTGACTTAAATATACCAAAGACACGTAACAACTGAAGTACTTTGCAGCCTTTGTAGAGGCATTGCAAAACCACTTACACTAGAGTGATGGATTATTACCCCCAAATATGCCTTTATTCCTTTCCTCAATGCCCTCACCATTCTTGAGCTTTTCCTGGTCTTTAATCAGTGATTTCAGGGATCAGAGGGATTCAAAGCACTCTACAACTAGATCAGCTTTCCCTTCCTTCTCACAAAATCTCTGAATGCTAGAATATGCAGTCTGTCAGTTAAAAGATCTGTCAGCAAAAATGTGCTTTCATTACATCCCTCTATGAAAGTGTCCATTTTGCTTTTCATACCTTTGTCTTCTCTCCTTTGGATGCTCCAGCCTCTGCACCAGCATGGGGAAAACGGTTCCCCTTGACTGAAGCCATTTTTATTGTTCGTGGCAGCAGCTGTTCTAGAGTCTACTGTGCCTTTTTACCCTTATACTCTGGATATATATGACACAATGGCAGACACAGCATACATTGAAGTATTTAATGATGCATAGTTTTACAAAAGTAATGGATGTTATACAAAGAAGTGCCTAAAATTTGCACACACATTGATTTTATGCATTATAGTAGTATATAGGCATATTAAGACACTGAATTTTGAAATAGGTATGTAAACATAAAAGGTACATATGCAATTATTTTAATTAAGTTTTGAACTAAAGCGTATCTATGACAAAAGGAGAAATAAAATAGTCAATAGCATTTTCTTCTGTAGCCCTTTATAGCCCTTACATGACTCTCTGGCCCCACTGAATGCCTTAAAAGCTTCAACATACTGTTGCAATGTCCTGTGAAGTGTTACTGCTCCAGTTCTGCAGATTGGGAGGTGAAGTAGTTTGTTCAACAAGAGGGAAGAGTTTTGACACAAGGTCTCAAATTCTAGCTCAAAGCATTCAACAGTGCTTTCTAGAAAAATGGCTGGTTGTGATGCAGAAAACCTGGCTCCTACTTGAGAAAACTGGTAGGAAAAAAGGTGTTTGGATGTTTGGGTGTCATGTGTGATCTTCGGAGTAGCTTCCCTAGTATGCAAATTTCAGCTGGTAGAAGACGCTTCTGGTTTTGCCACTAAGCAATGCTAGAGAGAAAAATCTGAAGTGTGCTTAATGTCCTCAGTTGAACAATGGGTGTAAAGATCAGTTTGGATAGTATGTGATAATTTTGAAATTGGTTTTCTTTTGTAATTTATGTTAGTATTTCAATCCATATTAAAATATTTAAATTAATTAAGTTATGCTAGTTCGCACCACCTTGTGTAAGAAGTGCATAGAGTAGGGCATTACGGTAGAGTGCTTCCTTAGGACACAATTTTTAAACCACTTGAAGAGGGATGAATCTAAATTTATCACTGCTGCACTCAATTAGAAGATAAAGATGTACATGTTCTTTAGTACTTTCTGAAAGGAGTTCTGTGCTTGTGATGTGCCTTGTTCTGATTTTACACACTAAATACAAAGGTGCAGACACCAGTTCCTTTCTGTTGCCTGGATAAAGATGTGTTAGAACAGATGGTTCAAACGGTTTTTACAAAGTGCTGAATACAGGTAATATGTTTAGATGCACACGGAGTTCTTGGTCTCTTTTTTCTAACAATGGTACCTATAGTGATTTCTGCAATAAGGATCTGTCTGTTAGTCTCCAAATTGAACAATATCTTACAGATTCAGAGAGAGAAGGTTTTAAGAATTTGGACGAAAATTTCAGAAGAACCAAACCAACTTTGGAATTAAAGCCCCATTTTCAAAAGTGACTTAGTGGCCTAAATCCTACTGCTGTGCAGTACGATGCAGATTCCAAAGGCACAGAACCTTAACTTCCAGCTTCTATTAATTTCAGAAACATATTGACCATACTCCTCTACTCAGTGCTCTCTGATCAAGGTGATCTGTAACAGAGTCCATGTGCAAAAAATTACAGAGCTTACAGTTGGTAATGGTGATAATAAGGTGAAAAGCCTTGAAGCCCATTACCATTCCTTTGAACTATTTTGCTCTCCAAATGCAATTGGACATTTGCCTTGATTTTGTTTTATACATGCCATACGAATACCTTGGAATGGCTTCTTCCAAGGAGTGTCTTCATTCACTGTTTTTCAGTTATCAAGGGTCAGGTTCTGCTCTATTGTGCTGCATGTTTTGTTACCCCTGAAGCTGTTCATATTCCTCAGTGTCAAAGGGCTGGCTTCCGTGACCAGCTGTAAACAATTAGTCAAGCTATTTGACCAGAATTTAAGGAAGTTGGAGATGGAGTTAAATTCTCCAGACTTTTTAAGTAAGGGAGCAGCACGGCCGATTTTGGAGAGCACAATTTAACACAATTTAGCGTATACTTTGATAAAACCAAATGTCATTCTTTTCAATAGATGCATACAGGTGTTGCTTGGAATACTTACAGTCTCAGCTTTGCTCTAAGTAGTAAGTTTGAGCACACTTTTTGGGTAGCTAGTGGACAATACAGAAGACAAAAGGATTTCTTCATCATTGCACTTGCCTCAACCTGTTCCATTAGAAAAATAATTGTATTATTTTTTTTCTGACTCTGGGCAACAAAGTGCAGGTAATATTCTGAATAAGCCTTTGGGAAATATTATTCTTTATCCCTAATAGAACTTCTAAAAGATTGATTTCATTTATAAAAATGTAAATACTAATGCATTGACAACCACACTTTTCCTGTTCTGTTAGAAATTTCTTAGGTTAACATTGCAGACCAGCTTCCTGTGTTTTAGAGTGTTTACCTCTGTCATGCATTACTGATTTAATACACAATGCCACCCGTTTCTCTTCAGTCTATATTATACAGCCCACCATGTCCCCAGTTATTTTCACAGTACTACGTTAAGTGCAAATATAAACAAGGCAAACTTTTAAGTTGCAATAATTGAATGCAGTTATAATCAGGAAAATACAAAATGTACTATCCCTATAGCTATTTAATTTGTTTGTTATTTATGCTCAGTGTACCAAGTCCACAAATGCACAACAGAACTATTAGCTACAGAATCATTAGCACCATGTATTACATGTTTTTTTTATGCATACATTGTTTTCCTGTTTGTTTTAATACCAGAGCCACTACCAATTACAATTTTCACTCAGATGGTCCCAGCAATAGGTGGCATCATCAGTCCATGTCATAGTCAACTCATGCAGAGAGACTGGCAGAAATATTCCTGATACTGAGTCAAAATATTAACTACTGCACAGCATATTTAAAAATAGATACTAACAAATGAATTATTCATTTAAGACATTCAGCCAGACCTATGCAACATAAGGAAAGTGAGGTTTAATTAGCTTATATTAAATTTTTTGCAAAAGCAATTTCATTCAGAAGCTGTTTTACATGAAAATTTCACCCAATCAGTGTCAAGATTCAAATGTCTACTTTTAATGTTTTTCTTCCAGTCACACAATTGTGCTGGCCCTAGAGTAAACAGAAAAACACATTTACCTTAGGTGAGTTATCCCACTGGAATAATTTCTGCAAATAAAGTATAGCACGTCAAGGGCTGCAGGCTTAGGTCAAAAGCATGGAAAATTTCCAGCATCAGAAACAAAAGAACATGCTCATGGCATAAAAAATGGGAAATGTTTTATCGTTTTCAGTAAACAGAGACACACCTAGTCCTGTATAAGATGGTGATCTGAGTCTAAAATCTCTTTTTTTAGACTGTGCCCCAACCTCAAGAGATTTACCTTGTAAAGTTCCCTGCGGTTCTGCTTGCCCAATTGTCTAAGTTCAAGACCTGGTGGGAACACACAGCTTCTGTCTGGCTCATGTGCCAAGGTCCCTGTTCCGGAGAATGAAACGTAGGATGCAGGTGATAAGGGAGAATTGGATGGTAAATACTCTAGTTGTATTGTCCCATTATAATACTGAGATTTAATGAAGGTGCAAACATGGCTGTAGGAAGCAGAAAGCATTCCTGGGTTCTGTGGTGTAATAATTTATTTTCTTTCTGTGGTCATCTGAAGCACTGATTTACGATTGCTTTTGCCTACAAAAGAATTATGATGGAGGCAATGATGCCCTTGGATTTTAAAAGCAGTGAGTCAGAGGAAAGAAATGATCAAATACCAGAACACTGAACAGATTAAAGCATGAAATGAATGTTTCCACCTTCTGTCTTAGCAAAGGTGCAGAATCCCATACTCCTGAAGTCGAAATGAAAAGTGAAAAAGAAACATCCATGGAAACTATGGAAACTATGAAAACAGAGCTTGCGAGTGAACATTTTGTGGCCTTGAGCATATTTACACACATAGAAAAGTCCGTATTTGATCTACAGTCTGGAAGTCATGCTGGTTTGATTGGTTTGTGTGTTAGCTTCCCAACCACACCTGATCTTTTTTATCCTCTTCCTAAAACAGGGGAGGAGCAGTACGCATTTACAAAGCAGAACCACAATAGGAAGAAAAACTGCTACCATGAATGAAGGTGGTGTGTACCAGATAAATTGGTTAACATCAACCCACTTATTCCAAGCAAACACCAGTGCATGAACAGTGCATAGCAGCAGAGCTAAATATCCCATCTTGCTCTGAAAAGAGAAAGAAAATAGTAAGCTATTTATTTTTTACAACTTGACAAAAACAGTACTCTGTTATGCAAATATGGAAATCAGGAAGGGCCTCAACCAACACACTTAAATCAAAGAAAATAAGACTATTTGCTTTGATCTAAAATTTAAGAACTATAATTCAAGGACCCAACTGTAGCCCTCTGTGCCACCATAAGAGGAAGCAGATGAGGCACATTTTTCAGCTATTGCTATGATACTTAGCTAATATACAGAACAGATCATGGATCACAGACTGTTCTTGAAAAAGGGTCCATTTTCAGTCTCTCAGTTTATAGATGCCATCTGTATCCTTTATTTCTGTGATGAATTATTATGGGTTCAAAGGCATATTTATAAATGGCTTAATTGTTTGCAAAGAAAAAAAATAAGGCCAATTAAAAACAGAAACTAGTAAGTTTATGACAAAAGTGGGAAAGTAGGAAACTGAAGTCTTTCAGTCCATTTACAGTCCACTTAAAGTGATAAATTTGGCTTAGGATGTCTATGAAATTCAGGAGTAAAATAAATTTTATGCTAGAGTTACTAGTAATTTTGAGTTTCCTGTTGCATAGCAATCTTGATATTGTTAGAAAAATGGAATTAGTCATCAGTGAAGTTAAACACTGCTTTTCCAAGTGCTGTATCTACAGAATCTGATTATCAAGTATAAAGGTTATTTGTTTACAAAACTAATCCAATAGATTAATATTACTCTTCTGGGTTTATTCACCATGCTGAATACTGAAAGCAATCATGCGCTAGGACTGTCCGTACACATTCTCTTCTGTAGAGTTGAAAACTTTTCTTACAAATGATTCACTTTATAAAGTGGGCAGGTCTTCAAATCACTAATTGCAGGAAGAGATACATTTCAGAGCTACTTTTCAAATTCAGGTAAAATTTTCAAACACTAAATATTTAGTAGGTCACTGAATTTTCAAATTTTGATGTTTGGGGTCCTAATTCAGCACTTACTTAACTCTAGTGTGTTGATGTCAGCAGAACAACCCCTGATTATAACTGCATATAATACAGGAGAACTAAGAGCACACCAGATACTTGGGTGAATGGAAGAGGCACATCTGTAGCAAATTCAGGACTGGCTGGATTTGATTATACATCTGTTCTAAGATGTCTCTGTTTCAGAATACACACTTTTGGAGGTGGTTATGAAGCTAATAATGCTGCAGATGGAAGACCTTTGCACGTATTATTCGAAAGAAGCCTTCTCCTGGACTTCCCAGCCACCTGGTACGACTGCTCAGGCAGTAAAGATTTGCCAGAACAGTTCCAAGGGAGCAAAAAGCAACAGCACTGGGTGGTTCAATACCACCTACTTCCAATTCAGCAGAACACGGGGCATTCCTGGAACATAAGGTGCCCAGAAGATGATTGAAATGCCTTCAGCACCAGAGGTCTTTAATTCAAGAACTGGTCCTGAAGGGACAACTGCTGCTGGTCATGGAGTCAGAAGAACAAAAAAGCAGTTGTCTTTCTTCCCACTTTATACCCTGAACATGACAGCCTTTTTTCCTGATAAACCATCAAATGAAATGAACATTTATTGCAAAGCAATTAAGAGTACAGAACAAATTTTGAGATTGGTTTCACCAACTCCTCTGTGTTTGATATTTCTAACTCCTAATGGTCTTAATTGATAACATGCAGTCCTACAAATGAGGACTGATGACACACAATAATGACACTTATGTGTACCTGAATGTAGTGGAATTCTCTCCAGGTTAAAGAAAGACTGACAGATGGGATTGATGTTATTGCCAACAAGGCCAGCAAAGCAAGTCCCAGGATTCCTAGAGACACGTAGATCTCCATTCTCCAAACATCATGTTCAATCCAGGCATTTTCTTTTTTTTGTTTGACCTGACAAAAGAACACAGCCATTTGTGTGAAATACAGCTATTTTCACCATAATATTCAGGAAACAAGCCAAGAAACACAGTATCTTTGTTTATTTGAATGTCTCTGAATGTAACTGCTATTTACTTCTGATGACGAAGTCTCCACTAGTATCTGCAGAGCAAAGCTGGGCTTTAAGTGAGAAGAATTTACCCTTCATCAGTATCTTGGCCCAGGAAGGACGAGTTCTTAGGCTGGTTAGCCTCACTTCACAGCAGGAGAAATCTTGTTCTTTGACAAAAAAATTCCATCCATGGCTAAATACAGTATCTGAGAGATTATAACAACAGGAAATTTATTAACAGCACTATTTTAGGGACCTAATTCAGCAGGCATTCTTAATGATGGTATCCTGCCAGGACAGTTGTTTAGCTCTATTTTTTTTTTAAAGCAACAACTTGGTACATTCAACTGCTCTGAATACAATGGTTGGCATGGATGAAAAGGTCATGATTTTAATAAACTGATGTCAACAGCCCTTTGATGCTGCTAGTGATCACTATGGCACAATATGCCCCAAATATGATAGCTTCTTCATCTTGAGGACTGGAATCTCAAGGAGATTTATGGAAATCCATTCAAGTCAGATTACTTGTAAGGCTTATTTCAGAGTTTTCAACAGGTAGTTTGACTGTTTACAGAATTCTTAAGAAGCTGTGTTTATAATAAAACCCTAGATTAGACTTTGAGGGATATAAAAATATACATTTGCAATGTATACCTTATATTGGAATATTCCTTATATTGCAGTACTCATGGCACTCGAAGCTATATGCAAGTATTAGGAACTCTCTAGTCCAGAGGTGTCAAACTCATTTTCACCGGGGGCCACATCAGCCTCACGGTTTTATGAGTGTCCTAAAATGACATTCAGCCCTTTGAAGGGAACTGTGAGGCTGATGTGGCCCCCGGTGAAAATGAGTTTGACGGCCCTGCTCTGGTCCCAGAGGATCTTGAGAGCTTTGCAGCCAATTGTTGCCCATGACTCAGAAGCATGATTGAAATTCTTTTAACAAGTTAGTCTGCATCAGCCCAACTGTGGAGCCACCAGAATTCATAAATTTAGTTTGTGGCAAATACAGATCATTGTGATTTAGCTCAGCCCTCATTCATTGCTGGCTAATTCACTTTACAAAGATGTCTAAAAATGGTGTGTGAGCTCAGATTCTCTAGTTAGATTCCACTGGTGCAGAGAAGACTAATCTATGCTAAATTAATAGTGTCCAAAGACTTAAATGTTCCTGTGAGGCAGGTATAATTATGTACATTTTACAGAGAGATAAAAAATCTCACATGACAAAAATGAGTTATTTAATTCACACTGGCACAGCTGTGATGACTCTTGACTCTCCATTACATGCTTTAACAACTAGGTCCTGCTCCAGCTCTTAACAGTGCTCTGTGGGGATCTATTTCAAAATCAAACTAAGGCAAAGAAAATTACTTTCCCCCCATCCAGAGTTACTTGAATGACCAAAACAAGGATTTCCTGGATACAGAAAGGCTGGCATTTGCATGCCCATCATACCTGCTGGAATGCCCAGTTCAGCAGCTTGTATCTGTATGATCTTCTCATTGGATAGCACAGGCTATAGCAGGCGTGCATTGCAGCAAAGAAGAAACTGAGAAGTCCAAATTGCTTTCTTGATAACATCCATCTATCCAGCCACTGGGGAAACCTTTTATACTTGGTGCCAAAATACAGCTGGAAAACAGCAGCTAATATTCCTGGTAAATATACTAGTGCTAAAAGGGTAATTGAAACCACTGGTAAAACTTTGTTTATGACGAGGATTGGAATTTTATAGAAAACATTTTCCTTTCTGGTTATAAAAGGATATATGACATCTCTCATAGAAGTGTAAATAAATGTTAATAATGAGATCACAGATGCTATCTTCATTGGCAAGTGCCACTTGGGGAACAGATCCTGCTTGCAGTGTTGTTCTGAAGAGTGTTCAAACTCACCAAAATGGTGTGCTTGATGTAAAGAAAAAAGTGCAGCTGCTTTGGGTGGATTGGTGACTTGCATATCCACATTCTGGAAAGGACAAAAATGAAATACTAAGTGAGTTCAAGAGAAGATTAAAAACTTCAGTAATAACAGTATTTGCTGTCATGGCTATTCCACCATACTGCACTGAAACCATATACAAAACATACACACTATTAAAGACAAGGTAGCTTGAAAACATAACATTTCAAACAGCATAGTCAGTAGTTGAGTGAGGCACTTTTAGCATAGATTTTGCGTTCTTCATTCATTACCTGTGGTGATTTCAAAATAGATTTTAATTCCAAGAAGTTAACTACACTGTAAGAGAAGATGGATTACATTATGTGAAGCATTGTTACAGCTTCTTATGATATGAGCTACAGATTTCAAATGTCAAATTTCAGTGGCAGACTTATTGATGTAGCCCAAATAATATGCACGACAACAGGATCCAGAGTCAAGACAATAAAATATTTCATTCAGTCACTGCTGTTTTAATGACATTTAATTGGGGGAATAAGGATGCAATTAGAAATGTTTGGGATCCAGCATATTAGACTGCACATCTGTCAACTCCAGCATCAAGTACAATGGTCTTCTTCCTGTCCTTCACAAATGTAATAGTGTCCTCTTAACTTTTCTGAAACCTCGTGAAACTGAGTCACTTCAGTTTAAAAAGCTGAATTTTCTGCTGCCAAGTAGGTACGGCTTGATTGTAGTCTTACAGCAGATCTTGTCACAGACTTTAGAAGAAGCTAAGCTAGTACAAAATTTTAGTGTAATATTATAAACTGTTTTACACTGAGATAATATATTTAAAGATTGTCCCATGTTTATAGTACATGAAGGAGGTACATGATCAGTAGACATACAAAATGAAAATATGTGTACCAACAGAAGGACATTGCACTTGATGCAGCAGACAGTTGTTCAGGGGTGGAAAACTGAGAACTGATAACATTAGGTAATAAACACATAATTCCTTTAATATTTCAATGAAATATAAAGTGAAACTGAACTAATGCTGCAAAGACTCAGCTTTAGAGTGGCTGATGTGACAGATGTCCAGATCGCCAGAAAGCGAAATGGCACTGTTTGTTTTGCAGAAGACAAATATTAGTAGTTTGAAAGCTGTAAGTTAACATTCTGCTAGAATACAGATGTTCCTATCTCAGCAACATTTTCTGGCTTATTCTTAAGAATCAAATTTTACATTGAAGCTCATTAAGAGGCCAATTCAAACAAGGTACTACACATCAGTCATGCAAGAGTTAGTGGGTGCAAGTCTTGTGTTTGTCTTCAATTATATGTAGGTGTTGTGTTTTAACATAGATAAAAAGTGTACACTGCTATCTTGCTGTAAAATCCTAAATGGAAACAAGGTAGCCTATTTGTTTCCCACCACATCTGACTGACTTGCCTACAGTACCTCACAGTAAAATTAGTGGGCACGGTCTTCATTAGGATTTTTTAGCTGAATGGCTAATACATGTTTATCTGATGATAAAAACATTTCTTTGCCATAGCAAAGATGCAGCCTCGTTAACTTATTCTCTAATCTGTAAAGTAGAGTGTAGTCCATGCATTGCAGAATCAGAAGTTGGTATGAATTATACAAACTGAGATTTGCATTTGTACAAAGTTTCACCTAGAGATACCTGTTTCTTGAAGAGAGTCTGTAAAGCCTAATTCCATATTTCACAGCCTGTGAAACAATTTACATTAGAATAGAGAGGTGTAGCTTGAACACTTCTGTGCATCAGGAGTCACTGAAGCAAGTGCTGTTGGAATGGATTTTTTTTCTGGACCTTTTTGTGTGATGTGGAAAATGTGGCAGTTATGAAGACTTCTCTGAATAAAAATTTTATATTCCTGTATAAAAATCCCATATTATTTCTACAGTGATTTACTCATATGATAAAATGCAACTAACAACTAACCTCAGATAGTTTTTTGCTGGCCAAAACTTGGTGTATTTTTTAGCATGGACTGTGATAAAATTGAATGAGATTATCTTTTTATGTCATTATTGTGACAAGACTTTATAAGTATGATGATATGTCAGTGTATTTGGAACATGGCATTTCTGGACAAAATCAAATAAAGACTGAAATATTCTGTGTGACATATGAGCTACTTTTTTACAGAGACATTACCAAATTGCTAAGGTTTCCTGTAGTTCTTCTCGGCACGATGCTCTGACCTGCACTCTGATCAATGGCATGATTATCACCTTCCCTCTTCTCCATTGCGGAAACTCCCTGCAAAACAAACACAGGATGTAAAACAGGTTTTGAAATGCCCTACTGGAACTTTGAGGCATGTTTTCGCTCAGAATGTTTTCTTCCCTCTCCGCCACCCATTTGCCAGAGAAGGTACAATAACCTAAGGAAAGGCAAGTCTGTCCTCTGAGAAGAGAACAGAAAAGCTCAGCTTGTTTTTTAAGTAAAGCAGATACTAAGAGAGGCTATGAATCAACAGAACAAAATCACTGATGAAAAATAGTATTTAAGCTAAACGCCCATGTCGCCAGTGGGATGAATGCATTAATTCAGGTGGAAAATTCTTAAATAACAACAAAGAAGTTTGAAACAACTTACAGAAATAACTTGTAAAATGATCCAAAGATGGATTTTGGTAAGTTCATGAGACTTGCTGATGGAAGAAGCCCACAGAAATGTGTTGTTCCTAATACTTTTTTGGCTTTATGGTTTAGGTTTCAGCATTGGTCTACCTGACAGTCACTTCCTGTCTTCAGAGGAGTATTCTCCCTTCGAGACTGTCAGGAAACTACAGCTGGAGCTTCACTCATGCTGTTCCAAGGCACGCTGGCAATACTGATCACTCACAAGTATTAATACTAGCAGAAATGGTTTGAAGGTATTAAGGACTACAAGAAATCAGAAGCCAGAAAAAAAAAAAAAAGGAAGAGAATGGATAAACAGATGTTTCAAAAAATCCTAGGATAGCAGGAAAGACAGTATCCTGAAGGCTATAAAATAACTACAAGGACTGCAAGGGCCCTGCAACAAGGACTTCCCACGCATGCATCAGTCACACACCGCAGGAGAGGAGGCACCAGCACCACACCACTGGGAACTCAAGGTACCAAAGCATGGTGTGACTTTCTGTTGTACCTTTAAGCCAGTGATGACCAGGGATCTCCTTCATGTACATTCCTATTGAACAGCTGAATTACTAGATATGAAATTGTTTTGCTAACTAATGATTCTTTTATATCCATAAGCCTTTTGGGATATTGTATGGACAAGTCAGACTTTGACAACTGTCCTTTTATTACTGTGTCTGATTCCCTCAGTGGATGAGTCCTACAGTCTTGTACCACCTGCTGTGGGGCTTTGCTTTATGCCAGGCCACCAGACTCCTAAAACAGAAGTATTCTTTTGCTAGGTATTTCTCTGCGGATTTTCCCCTCCTGCTAGCAAGCTCTCCCTTTGGGCATAACCTTTCAGCCAAGTGTTGCAGAGTAGGGTCAACAAGAGCTTCTGTCTGAAGGTCAGACTGTTAACCCTTTCCCACACCAGCCAATGGATGGTTTGTATATCCTGCACACAAGAAAGCACAGGCTGTTGAAAGCACATTTCTATTTTTCCCCCTATTCCTAGGGCTAGTCCCAGTGTTTTTATCACAAGTTTTGGGGTATCAGATATCTTCATAAAACCTCAGCTCCTGCAGTCCCAAGACTAGTTTCTGCTTCTATATGTTTTAATACACTGTATTTCTAGCTGTTACAATGGCAGAGAAGAGTTTACAAACAGAACTCACCACAGGGTACTTACCTGGAAAAAATTGATAACAACTGCAGTGAGCTTCAGATTTATTTTTAAAAGAACTCAGAGGAGCAGTCACACTGTTTTTGAGGCCTACCCCCTAATTTTTAAAGTTTGGTGTGGAAAAAAAAAGAGTATATAAACTGATAGGCTGACTTTTTTCTCTTTTAGGTAATGCCTTTCTTAAAATTGTTAAAATAGTTTGTGGCTCAGATCTTTGCTGCTTTTTAGTTTTGTTGTTTGCTTGTTTTGTTCTTCTGTACTGATCTCCATTGAGCTTTCAACTGTTAACACCACCAATCTACATGAGCTTACACAATGATCCCGACAACTTTGTAACTCTCCCCTTCTGGCCACCACACTATCTTGGGGATCCAGAAGACTGTTTTAGATTGGGAAGCACTGTGTGGAAGAACTTGACTCAATTGATTCTCATGCTAAATTTAGAAAATTTAGAAATGAACAGTGCAGTAATAGTTTCTAGCTAAAGGTTTGTATTGATGAAGATGTAGTAAATGATACCATGATGTGAAAAAAAAATCCATGAGCTAGAATGCCAGTGGCTGATCCTAAAAGCTGATTCAGTGGTTCTTTCAGGAAATAATGTTTAATAAAATGTTAAATACAGCATTAATGGTTTATTCAGCAGAAAACAAAACAGAAAGAAAAAAAGTGTGTGTGAATGAATGCATGCGCTCATCTGTGTAAATACAGGTCACAGCCATGCAACTGCATGCAAGGAAACATAAGTGCCGAATTATAATAGTCCACTTGGCTTCTGATACCAGAGTTAACATAAAATTATTTCTTAGGTACACCCAATAACAAAGCATAGTAATACTCTGGGAAAACCCAAAATACAAGAAATTTATAATTCTACTACTCAGTGCCTTGTGAATTTTCAGACAGGGGTAATCTATGGCATGTGTCATTTTGGAATACATCTGAAGAAAAAAAAATCAGGAGTCCTGTGAGAGACAGAAACTAATCGGTTGTAGCCCTGTCTAAGTCACAACTGTTATGAAAGAAAACAGTTGCAGCAATGTCCATCCTCAGTGCACACCCCTGCTGCTCTAGGAGGCAGCTGTGAATGAGAACAGAGGATGTCCAGCTGCACAAAGCCAAGTTTCCAATGCTGTGAGTGCACTATCGCATTTTGTACTGAGAAAACAGGCTCATTCTACCACTGAGCCAACGGGGATCCGCACCGTGCAGGCATTACCCCGAGAAAACGTCACCCAAAGCCAGTGAGAGGTTATCCTGAGTAAGTGGTTTCAGGGCTGGCTCCACGGAAAAAGAAAACTGGGTAAAATAAACAGGCGATGATGATAACGATGAGGTGATGGGAGCGGCACGGGACAGTGACCACATCTCGCTCCCTTGGCGCCATCGGAAACTGACAGCGTGAAAGGGCCAGGGATAACTGTCCCGCTGTTCAGTGCCTGCTGCAGCGGGCACGGCAGTGTGAGCACCCGGGACACGAGTAAATCACTCACCGCTCTCCAAACATTCTGCTGAGCGCTGCAGAAAACTTGGTGAAACGCGGGGGGATGGAGCAGGAGAGCGCCGCTCGGCGTTTTTCCTCGCTCAGAGCGCACCAGGGGCACGGTCGGGTGTGCTGCCAGCACGACGCCCGGCCGCTTCGCGCCGCTGCCCGCGGGAGGCTGGGCCCTCCGGGGGCACCTGTCCCGAACCGACCCGGCCCGGCCCGGCCCGACTCGGCGGCCGCGGGGCGGGCGGGGCCCCGCGCCGGAACCCGGCCGCAGCCCGGCCACGCGGGCGCACGCGAACGCCTCCCCGGCGGCTCCGCCAACGGCCGCCCCGGGCTCACCCACCTCGGCCGCCGGCAGCGCTGCCTCTGCTTCCCGCCCAGGGCCGGCGGCCCCGGCTCGGCTCCGTCCGTCGGGGTCAGCCCCCAGCGGCGGCCGTGCGGGCGCCGCTGCCCGGCCGCGTCGCGGCTCCGTCGGCGAAGGCGCACTCAGGTCAGCCGCGGAGCGTCTGCCGGACTCTGAGGAGGGGAGCGGCCAAGGGGGCCCGGCCGCTGCCTCCACCTCCCCTCCCAGCCCCGCCTTCCGCGCCCATTCCGCTCCCCTCCGCGCCGCTGGGGTGCGAGCCGGGGTCCCGTCCGCAGTCCCGAGCCGCGGCGGAGAGCGGCGGAGCGGAGGGGCCTCGGGGTCTCCCCTCCAGCACCGCCCGTGGCCGCGGTGCCCGAGCCTGCCGCCCCAAGAAGCGTCCCGGCCGCGGGTCTGCTGAGGCCTCGGCGGGACAAAGGGCGCATTCACCTGCGGCCTCCCCGCCCCGCAGGAGGAGGAAGAGGCGCCGGGGTGCGCTGTCCTCCTGGCGCCCCTCGCCTCCGCGAACCGGGCTCCGGCCAGCAACTCCGCTGCCGGGCGCTCGCGTGGGTTTGCCGAAGGGCGCTGCCGCGCCCCAGGGACCGAGGGGCTGCCCCGCCCCGCCAGCAGCAGCTAAATGCACCGTTCAAGTCCCTACCCGGGACACTTTCTCCTCACCTTTCGGTCCGTTCTCCTTTCCCTACCACTTCTTCCAAACCTGTCACTCTCCCAGCCTGTCAAAATGTTTTAGTAAATTCTGCTTCTCATACAAGCACTCATTGCTTTAAAAATTACCATTTTCCCCCCAAATACCACGACCTCGTACCTTTTTTTTCTGTGCTGGCGATTTTGAAAAGTTTGTTGTCTCCTGGAAGTTTAGTCACACAGTAGTGTGAACTATCATTATCTTGTGAAAGCTCTGTTTTAGTGGATATTTCAGCATTTAGTGGCTTACCATCATTGCAGAAAACAAGGCCAGTCAGTCTCAGAAATGTTTTTGTTTCTTTACACAGTGTTCATTGCATCTTCCTCGGGATTTCTCGACATAAATGATGCCAAGTTCAGTCTCTTTTGTTATATATCTTGGGAATACTTTTTTTTTTCCTTTTCAGTATATGTTAAGTCAACATAGACTCCAGCTGAATGCTACATCTGGCAGAAAAGAGGAGATTGCCTTAAAAGGGATAAAAGATAGAGTAATTGCTTCTCCTGTGTTAAAACAAAACCTTAACTTCTATTTTTTCTTAATAGTTGCCTTCATTAAAATATTTGTGCTTTGCATGAAAGCTATTTTCCACGTGCTTTCCATTAGCTACTTCTTTTGCAAGGGATGTTGAGTTTTTTATGCTCTCATTTTGTGAAAGTGCCGTTTGATTTTCTTTTCTCCTGCTTTTTTTACACCGTCTGTTTGGGGTTTATTTTCCATTCCCAGGACAGCGCATCTGCAGGCTGACGCCTGGTGGTGGGAGTGCAGGGGAGGAGGCTGCAAGCGAGGTGTGCCGGGCTGCTCTCACACACCGGCTACACGAGAATTTGTAGTCCAAAGGACTAAAAGCATCCCCTTCTTCCAAGTGAACTCCATGGGAAAGCTATCCTCAGAAGCCCTGATGTAAGCTGGTGTTATGAGGGCTCCATTTGTAGAGCAAAAGGTAGCCCAAGATGCTGAGATATTTCAGCATCTGAATATCCCATCTTAAGGATATCCTTAAGATATCCCCAGCCTTTTTATAAAACACTCGAGAGCTAAGCTTCTGCATAAACATTCTCAGAAGATGAGTTGAAAAGTCAGCCAAAGTGACCCTGACTATTAAGTAAGTACCTAGTAAGCTGCTCTGCACAGATGCTCCAGGTGTCTCTGGCCAGGCAATCCCTTCTTGAGTCAGTCTCTGCATCCTGAGTACTATTAGTTGACTGTCTGTGAACAGAAATGGAAAGCTCATGTTATGTGGGTGTTGACAAAGTGGAAGTAGATTCAGATGCTAGGAAAAATTTTGCATTCATGACTACCCTAAGGTGTGACTTCCACATCATTCAAAGTACTACTTGTATTAGAGTGCTTACTAGAAAGCAAACTGAATGGCAGCCCTCTCACAGACTGTCACATGTAGATGATTCCACTGCATGTCGATAGCTTTGAACTGTTATTTGTGCAAAGTGCTACAGAGGAGGTGTGAGACGGAAGGTAGGAAACACCACAGGAACGAGGAATTGATTCAAAATGACATAATTTCTTTTGGCACATGCAGAATGGGAATGATCTCACTGATAAAAATTTAAAGCTGTGCAGATTTGGTTAGCTCCAAACATTTAGAAGAGTGTCAGTATTCTTTAACTATTGCATGAGTTGGGTGAGAGAGAGTAATGTTTCTGCGGCTGCTGAAGTGTGACAGGGCATTTTCCAGAGATGAAAAACACTCTGGTGACTCTGTCTTAGCCTGTGTTTTAGTCCTTCTTCATTCTGGACCGAGTCTGTCTGTGATATTGACAAAGGATGTGAGGGAATGGTAGATTGCATTTTCTGGAGGAAAAAAAGAAATACTATTGCATCATTGAGAAGATTGCCTGACAGTGCTTTAATCGTGAGAACATTTTCACCACAGTTTATACAGGGAGAAGTTTGTGGTCAGGACAATTCATGTGCTTCTGCAGCTCCTCTTTAGATGAGGAGTTATTGCTAAATGGTTGGAAAAGTGGTGCAGTCTTCCAGTAACACACAGGCCTACATATAATCATACTAACACTTAGTCTTGCTCTGAACTTGTTGAGTAAGCTAGGTGTAACTATTACTGTCAGCAAGATGACTCTAGCATGCCCTTGGGTGACTCAGAAATAATGCTGCGTGGGGGGAGGTGGTGTGGAAAGGTGGAAACCATTCCCTGTAATTTAAACAAATGGGCTTGGTTCAGCTATTGAAACAATGGCTGGGTTTCCAGGATGGCACTGGAGGGGGCTCAGCAGAGGGTTACCAAGGTGGTGAAGGGCTTAACAGCATGTGCTTCCTGAGGAGAGATGTGGAGGAACTGGGCTTAGTTAGTCTGGTGAAAAGCAGACTAGGGGCTGATGTAGCAGGAACCCTCAAATACTTGAAGGGGAGGCACAAAGGTGATGAAGCCCAGCTCTTGTTGGTGGTGCCAGAGAGTGTAAGAACAGTCAGGGATCACAAATTGCAGATTGAAGGTTTATATTGGATATTAAGAAAAAATTCTTCAGCATGGGCATAGTGAAAATCCAGACGGATTGTGGAATCATGGAAATTTTCAAAATTGTGCTATACAGAGTCATGGCTGACTTCACACAATCACTGAATTGTTGAAGTTGTAGGGGTACTTTGGAGATCATCTAGTCCACCCCTTCCACTCCCCTGGCCCAAAGCAATGTTAGCAGAGCAGGCTGCTCAGAGCATTGTCCTGTTTTTTTTTATATATCTCTGAGGACTGAGACCCCGCAACCTCTCTGGGCAGCTTATTCCATTATTTGATCACTACCACAGTAATTTTTTTTTTTCTTATGATCAGACAAAATTTCTTATGTTTAAATGGAATTTCCTGTATTTCAGTTTGTGCCCATTTTTTCTTGTCCTTTCTTTAGGCTCCAATGAGAAGAATCTGGCTCCATCTTCTTTACTTCCCTCCTCCCTCAGGTATTTTTATGTAATGTTAAGAGCCTCCCCGAGCCTTCCCATCTCCAGGCTAAGCAGTCCCAGATCTCTCAGCCTCTCCTTGTAGGAGAGATGCTCCGATCCCTTAGTCATCTTTGTGGTGACCTGCATTGAAGTAACGTCAGTATGTCTGTGTCTTCCTTGTACTGGGGAGCCCAGAACTGAACACAGCACTGCAGGTGGGTCTCAAAGACTCTGGAAAAAGGGGAAGGATCACCTGCCTCAACCAGCTGGCAGTGTTCTTCCTAATGCAGCCTAGGACTTGATCTGATATTGGCGGGGGTCTTCCTTTGGGTGGGACAGTGGACACAAAATGTAACTGCACTAACATTTATGGCCATGAAGATGTGTGAGATGCCAACAAGGAGATTTTATCAAAATTCCAAACCCCAGAAATCTGTGAAAAGGAATATTAAAAAATACACACTACAAAGAATCATGTATGAACTTGGAAAATTATGAAATAATTTGAAAATTCATTTTGAAATGCAGTCACACCTAACCTGATTTTGAAAACTGCAGCATAAGAAACTGCAGTGTTGGCTTCTAAATGTGATGGAGCTGAGCTGGGAATGGAAGTGATAAGTGCCCTCTGTTCATATTGTGAGTGGGAGTTGCAGATGCACCTGGTGGGGAATTCTTGTTCCTTGTAGGATAAGACCAACTGAGAACAGGGACATCAGACAACGTATTTGATTTGCTGTCATTCAATAAGCTCCTTTATCCAAGGGAATATGATAGAAAGAGATCAGATATAAACAGACTACTGCTGTATCCCCTGCTGCATGACTGTGAAATAAAGGACCAGCTGTTCTAAGTGAGTAACGTTGTTAAAGTCAAACAAATGTCTAATGTCATGGATTTATCACATAAATTCTGATTCAAAGAAGTGGCTCTCAAACTACTTGAAGTACTTGAATTCCTCTGAAGGATTTAAGTCATCAGTGCCAAGTTACAGGAAGCTGAGGAAAGGAAATGCAGTGAAAAATCCCAGAGGCTCAAGATTTTTTGAGAGAGCTGTTTAATTTGTTCCAATGCATATAAGAAAAAAAAATTATGCACTACTTACTATTCTTGAATTGTGAGAAATCAATAGGAGCCATGACACCCAAATAATTTTTAACAGTGATACTTTTAGACACTGTTGAAAATACGAATAAAGACCACATGACTGCTTCAGTTAAAGTTCAGTTAAATGAACTGAAAACAACTCAAACTAGAGGAGAATAGCAGTATTTTATTTTCTTATTCATTGTAAAAGAAATTACATTCTGGATTTCAAGCATATAATTTATAGACAAGTACAGAAAGCGCTTCTAGTTTGCCAAACTAACACCTTTCACAAAATTCCTTTTGGATAATGCATGCTGTTTCTTGGAAGCAACACAGAAGAATTTGATTGATATTTAAGGAAAAAGAAAAAATGATTGAATCAGGCATAGTGATATTCTTTGTGTATAATAACAATCTTAAAGTAATGCTTTCCTTTTTCATTGTGTTTGTTGCTTTTACATATATAATGCCTAAAATTGTACTGTTATCCCTTGAAGCAGTTACGATACTTCTCTGGTTGTGGTTGTTTTGAGGATTTCACAATTTCCTTGCATGCATTACACTGAAGTATAGAGCTGATTGCTGTAAAATATGTACAATAAAAGTAAGAGTAATTTATATATAGATTAGCAAAAAAAGCTACAGTACTTCAAGATTGTAAACTGTAAAGGATAGAGGGGAAGGAACAGAGCCACAGGGAAGGGTTACTGAGTAAAAGATTATTGGGCGTGTGGGTAGGCATTTGACCCACTCCAGTTCAGGTGTTCTTTTACATTTCTGCCTCTGCTTTTTTCTACAGGAAATAATTGTATTTAAGTCTGGTTATGTAATAGTTGTGGTATATTTTCTACTGTGTTTTGTATAGATATTCATTACCTCTAATGGTTAAAAAAGATAATTTTTTACAATATTTGTACAACTGTCATTTGAAATTAAGGCACTTTGGAACATACCTTGTGAAAAAACATTTAGTGTGGTTTATTGCTCATAGCTGTGGCTCCTTGATAGATTCACCTTCTACCTCAGGTGTTTCTCAGAAAACCTTTCTGCTTGCAATATCATATTTTTAAATCGTTAACATTTGTAAGGCATGTTTTTTTTTTTTTTTGACGCTATACCTTGCATTTATGTCATCAGGTTTTTGGCTGTTACCGTAGTGCCTACAAACCACAGCATAGTCCACAGTGTTAGATGTCAGGCAAACAGAAGCCACAAATTACCAGCACTTTCTCTGCAGGCTACAGTGTAGGTTTCACGTTTGAAACATATGAGAGGGTGTTACAAGCACACAGGGAGCAAGCAGGGCTGAACACTGTTTTAGGAACCTGATGAGATGGCGATGGCTAGGGTGTCAGGCTGTGGTGGTCTCTCTCCAGTGTGATGGTAGCACTTCCAACTACTGGATGTCATTGTAATAACAACAGCTTCCTAATTTTAAAAAGGGTTTTGAAGGAAGACAAGGAATTAGTTTTGTCAGTACTTAAAAGGCATTTCTTAGTTATCAGGTTATCTTTGAGAAGTGAGCAGATGTAAGAAATCCTTGAAAGAGTACGTTAAGGGTACTCAGGTACTTAAAACCCCCCCTAAGTGATCAGACAGTTGTTATAAATTTGATACAATCTAAATAAATGTGTAACAGAACCTGCCAATACATTTGAAATTACTTAAATAATTTAGTCATTATTAATGATTTAAATAATACTATCATTAATTTAAATAAAGCAATAAATGCTTCAAAGTTGTCTGCCATGAGATTTTGGGCAATGTTTTTTTTATGTGTTCAGCTACAACATTAATACATGTATTATGGTTGACTGGCAAGGGAATTGTTGCTCACATACAAAGACTGACAACACAATTACACATATGTCTTCAATGTGGAAATAATTGTGCTAATTAGAGCTTGTTAAGGTGGACATTTTGCCAGATTTGGAATTATTTTTCAACGATTTAAGTGTTAATATTGATATTTTATATCAATTTTATGGTCTTAGAGAGAGAGTATTTTAAAATGTGGATGGTTTTATTACTTAAAAAGAAAAAGGTCTTTTGTCCAAAACTACCTACTGGAATTCTAGCTTAAGATTCTGACTGTTCAAAAGTACTATCTGTGGTCAGAATGAAAATGTTCCTGTCATCCAGAAGTGCTAGTTATACTGCATGAATAACTACATGCTACAAACAGCAGCAGATAGCCAAAGTTAATTGTCAGAAATAATCCAAGAGCTGAGATCCTTGTTCAGGCTTTTTGCTGCTGCCTGTGACACTGATCTGCTCCAGAAGCAGCGCAGGGACTCAAAGAACTTGAGCAGGAAATGAGGCAGAACTTGAGCAGGAAATGAGGCAGGACTGGAGCAGAGACTGGGAGCTCAGGCTGGACAAGAACAGCAGGCTCTGGCATGCTGCAGGCTCCAGCAAAAAATAAGCTTCCATCCAACAGCCATCCAGTCAGAAATGAGCTTTGCAGGTGACAAAAACTAGAGTGAGTGGTTGTTACAGCAGATGGTTGTGCTACTATTGAGAGTCGCTTCAGCAGGCTGGAGAAAAAGCCTAACAGGAATCTCATGAAGTTCAACAAAATTTTGCACCTGTGAAGAAATAAACCCATACACCAGTACAGGCTGGTGGCCAACCAGCCATAAAGAAGCTTGGCAGAAAAGGCCTTGGAGGTCCTGGTGGACACCAAATGAACACAAGCACCGTTGCAACAAAGGAGGAGGCCAAGAGTCTTCCGGACTGCAGTAAGCAGAGTGTTGCCAGCAGGTCAAGGGAGGTTACCCTTCTCCTCTGCTCAGCACTCCACATCTAGAGCACTGTGTACATTTCAGGGCTCCCTGGTATAAGCAAGCCATGGACATACCTAAATGAGTCCAGTGAACGGTGACAAAGATGATTAAAGGATTGGGGCATCTGACATACAAGAAGATGGGCTGCTTAGCTTGGAGAAGTGAAGGCATGGGGACGTCTTATCTATGTGTATAAATACCTGACAGGAGGGAGTAAAGAACAGCCCGACTTTTCTCAGTGACAGGGCAAGAGGCAATGAGCACAAGTTGAAATTCAGGAAATTCCATTTAAACATAAGAAAAATAATCCTCATTGGCTGTGACTGAGAAGGTGCATTGATTGTGAAAAGACTGATATCAAACTCTGCAGCAATATGTGACCCTAGTGACTATGGATGGTTTCAGGAACTGGACTTGACAGTGCACTAGCTTGAATATGGATGTTGAATGATGGGCAGAAGAGTTTGATGAGAACTCTAAATCCATAAAATAGGAAGTGTACTTAGAAATCTCCTTTCAGGTAATTTTTGTTTGATTATTGCCCTTACATGAAGTCTGAAGTAGAAGTCTGGTTTTCTGCTATTTTGCTACTTTCTTTGACACATTTGTTTTACTAGAGCTGTTCACTTAAGGTGACTTACCATTAATGGCCCTCTGAGAACTCTGCCTCTGCCAATTCTACTTGAGATTTCAGGGAAAATGGAGGCAGGGAGAGTGCAGTGAAACACAGACAGACACTGACATGGATTTAATCATTGCAGGCTACCAAATGAAAGCTTGGCAATACCTTCACAAAGAGATGACAGCCAAGCCAGAAAATCTTTAAAGTACTTAGACAGTAGAAAAATTGCATATGTCATGTCTCCTATCTATTTTCACAAACAGTATCAGAAGATGAAGTGGTTTAAAGAAACTCATTCTGAGCATCCATGAAGAGCAACAAAGCTAAGGAAACAAGTTTTTCTTAAAATCATTTATTATTATGTTTTTCTGATTGTCAATATGGATCTGTAACAATCCTGGCTTTGGAATAAATTACATTTTTTTTTCCTTCCTAATCTGCATCGGCTGCCAACATTGCCCTGACTTCCTTAGTCAACAGTTCATGAAAAAAATAGAGACTTCAGAGGCAGGATCTATGCTCCTGAATGTTATTAAGTGATCTACAAAGGGCTGAGTGTTGTTACTCATCCTTTACTATCACTTAAGAGATCTCTTATGTTTACATGCACTTTTTTCTTATTGCCTACAACAACTGCCTAGAGCTTTGTGAATTCCATTCAGCAGGGCATCTGTCTAATTTTCAGATGTCTTAGTGCTTCACACACCTGAGAAACAAGTATGCTGATATGCTTAAGGATGCCTTAGCATCCTTGAGGAACTTCCCTAAATGGCTGCTATAGAAGTATTTAATAAATATTATTTAATAAACTGGTTTAGTAAACCATTAATCTCTTATCTTTGTCCATAAGAAAACAGTCCTGTTGGGTGACTCATGACTAAATTGTTCCCAGTTCTACTGACTGTCACCTGTTATAAATTTAGAGCTTTCAGCAAAACAGAAAACCTGACAACTCATCCTAATACACACTCCCAGAACGAAACTTAGAAGGGAAAGTTAGAACAATGTACTTTCAAAAGCTGCAATTTAGTAATCTTTGTGGTTTAAAGTCTATAATATTACCTTTTGGGACTCACAAGGGCTATTTTATGTTGACAGAAATTGGAAATCTTGACTTTCTTCACTCTTCCTGACTATCTTGTTTAAAAATAATTCAAAATACGTCTTTCTATGTTATCTAAAAGTTGCTGGTATAAAAATAGTTGAAGGGATTGATTACATTTCAACAAAGGTGCTGGCAAAGTCATAGAAAAAATTTACAAAACTTTGTCCAGTTGTGGTTTTGTTGATGCTGAACTCTGTCCCACTATTACTGCTTTGGTTCTGAAGAAAAAAACCCAAATGCTTCCTTTGTATGTTTTTGCACAGTTAATTTGTAGAAAACATACATAGCTATCCATAATTCTAGAAAAAATGTCAGATCACTCTTTTTTGTAATGCCTTTGAAAGGAAGAGAGTTGCAAATCATTTCACAGATCAGCAGAGCAAAGTAAAATGGTGATGAAATAAATTTTCTTGCTAATACATTAATTTCAAATACAAGTTTACACAGAACATTCAGGTGTTGCAGGGATTTTCATAAATAAGTCAAATCCTGTCGCAGTACTAAATATATATATACACACAATTATAATGAAGAAAAAGGATATAAATTGTGTAAGAGGAAAAGAAATACTGTTTCCTCATACAAGTCTTTCTTCCTGCTCTAGAAGGTAGTTATGTTGCAGGGTCAGAAATATTAAATGAAACTCTGAAGTTGCTTGGTATAGAGTAGTGCATGTGATTTAGAATAAATGGGACTACATTGGAGCAGAGGAAGAAGTTGGCTTGTATTTGAAATTGAATTAGTAATTTGAAAATGATTTGTAGGGGTGCCTGATTCAACTGTTGTGGACTTGATTCAGCATCACATCTGCTTGACACTAGTGTTGTCTTATGTTACTTTTGCTGGAATTGTTCCTTATTTTGCATCATAAGAGAACATGACTTACCCCTATAGACTATCCTCTGTGGAAATGCCTCAGTAACTTAAGGGACGATTTCATTCATGTGTAAAACACTAGATTATTGCATATTGAAAAAGCTTGCAGCTGCTTTAAATTTTATATTAAAATGATCTTGGTTTTACTTTTTCTATTGAATAGTAGCACTTTATAGTGTAATCCACAGGAGGAATGTTAATCCTTGTGCTACCAAGCCCTTTTTTCTGCTAGAAAGGCTTTTAAGATGTGGTGCCGTGGGCAAGTGGCAAAGCTGCCCCAAGAAATAGCATGTCCTGCTAATGTCATGCTGGACAACTCTATTTTCATTCACAAATCCTGAACACTTTGGTGGCCTTATTGCTCTTGCTTAATTGGAACAGTGTACTTGTGCTTGTGTGTGTGTTTACATATGCAGCCGTACACATGCAGTCCTCCTCCTCCCCCCAAGTCTATCAAGCAATCTATCTGAATCACACAAAGTTATATTTTGACTCATTGGGAAAAAAAAAAAAACTGCTTCCTGTATTTTTTCGCTCTTTATCCCATCTGTTGCCTTTTCCACATGTGGCCATAGCCAGATGTTCCCCTGTGAAAACCTTTCTTCTCCAGAAGAAGATACTTTGGAAATGGTGAATTATTCTGTTTCTGGAAAATAGCTTATACTTTTTTCTTTTTCTTCAACCCCCCTACCCTGCCTTCTTGGCCGCCTTCTATGGCCTGAAGAGGAAAACTTCAGTAGCAGATTTTTGCTATTGTTGTTGTTAGGACTAAAAACAAACTGAAGAAGCTGTTCCCATCGTCCTGATGTATCTGTTTTGTTTTATTTGTGCGAAACTGAAACTTGGATGTGATTTCATTTTGAAGAAAACCTGCACAAAGTCCATGTCTAGTAAGATAAAGAAAAGCTCTGGGTGAGAAAAAAAAAAACAAAAACAGACACAACAAATACACAGTGTTCGGTCTATCTAGTCTAGGTTCTCTGACAAGTTGTTTTTCTCCACCCCCAGTACTATTACTAAATTAGCTACAGTGCCAGAACATGCCCACAGACTGATACAGCCCTAAGACCCTTCAGCTTGCAGCAGTCAAGCTTTCAGTTGAAGTGACTTAACAAGTCAGTGGTCCTCACTTCCTGGAGGTTGGCTGTGATCAAGCATGCTCCTTTCCTTGAGAGGACCTTTCTTCTGATGGAATGTCAATATTTCACCAATCCATTTCACACTGAAATAGCATGTAGTTTTTGTACATGTGAAAGCCTGATCAAAAGATCATTGAGGTTGAGGGAAGATATTTTTCCACTCACTTCAACAGACTTTGTATTTGGTCCTTTGTAAGAATCTCTTACACCAGAAGTTCCTAGGTGAATGTCGGTGTCACACTTGATGTTTACTTTCCTCCAAAGCTGAACACTACAGAAGAATCACACAGTAGCTGTGATTTCCGTGGTGAGCACACACAGTGATGAGCTGACACTTCACAGAGGCACCTGAGGTATAAGGCCGGGGTTTTTTGGCTCTCCGTGTAGTGTGTGGTTTATGTTAAGCTGCAATATCTCACATCTGCTGTGCACTAAGAACAGGCATATGTAAAGTTGCCATAACTCTGTTGATGTTTGATAACTTGTTAAGCTGCTGTCAAATTGTAACAAGACTCTGTCTCAGCATTAATACAACTACCACTCCTAGCAACAAATCGGAATTAAAATGTTGCATCAATTATGGTTTTTGGAACAGGAGTAAATCTGTTTTAATTACAGAAATGGGTTAAGTCTTGTCCAATAAAAATACAAATACAGTGAAAACATCTGTTTACTTATAAAGTAGCAGGGTGACATGAAACAGTATTAGACACTTATTTGAAATGCCTTCCTGAAGTATTAAACACTTAGAATTAAGCAATTAAATCTCTGTGATTAAATGCTTCATAATGGAAGCCTTAACTTACCATGAAGGAGGCAGCAGGGTAAAATAAGCAGTAAAGCAAGCTAAGATTTTCTCTGAGGTTATTTAATTTTATTTTTAATTTGTTGATTGTTTCTACAATAGCTGTTTACTTCATAAATCCACTACAAACAGAATTCCACCAAGTTATCACAGGAGCTGAAAAGAAAGGTGCCAGTCTATGGGTCAGCATGTTCTGCATATTGGAACTTCTGACGAATCCTGGAGTACTGAAGTGGTTCTTAATGCTGGAGAGAGATTTCAGAATGAAATCTTCCATGATCCTCACTGGGTTTATCCAGATAAGATGTACAGCAGTATAAGCCCTAACACAACAGTGCTTCCCAACTGCTTCAGAATATCAGTTTTCTCAATTGAGTATCTGTCCCTTAAACCAGTGTCTTGCCTGCAGTGGGTAATGTCCTGAAGGAATGTTCTCAGAGGACCCTCTGCATGGTTGGTGTGACAGCCAAGATGGACCAGACGAAAACATCCTGCAGCAGGACTCTGATGACTTTGCCACTTTTACAGGTTGTTGGTTGACTTTTTCATCACTGCTCCGTGCCTCCGTTTCCCCCTTTTTAACACAAGGATGGTTCTTCTGATGTCTATGAAAACATTTTGTGATCATTAAGGACAAATAGTAGAGCAAGGGTAGTATTAATTGCTATACTTACACTTGCTAAACTTGTGATGTACTAAATTCTAAGCCTGAAACTTTTTTAAAGTGTGTATAAATGCATCTGTTACTTTTATTACTTTTATTAATATCTACACTTTCTACAGGTTGACATAATTTTCTGCCACATGCTCCTTCATTTTACCCAGTCTCACAGAGAAGGTGTACCCCAGCCAGGGACTTCTGGGCTCATACTGAGTTCAACTCAATCAAACACTTTGTGGCAGCCAGAAAGTAATGATGGTGCTTCCTGTACGTGTAACATTTTGTTTAATTCATGAAGAATTAAGCCCTTAATAAATGAGCAGGCACATTCTAGGTCCTGATCCCAGCTCTCCTCAGCATGAGACATGTACTTCTAAATGGCTCTCTTTTGTGGTGATACAAATTAAAATAATGTTCAGCTCTCTTGCCAGTACTTTCTTTCTGATTTTTTTAGAATGCAAAATAGCTTCACTTGGAAGCAGATTTTATGTTATGTCTCCTGAGGACAGCAGATGACTTGGGTGGTAACTGTGAGGGATTAGTAGTTTCTGATGCTCTGTCACTATGCAGTATGTGTTAGAACAGCCTGAAAGTTTTTTTCACTAATATTAGTCAGAGCTGCTCTCTTAAGAACCATTCATTTGGTGGAAACAACAGGGTGGATGGTGATATCCATTTGTCTGCCCAGTCTTTCCTTGCCTCCCTCTGCTAAGGTGCAGGAAGCAAGAGGAGAGAACTGCCTGCTGTTCCTGCCTTTTTGAGGCTCTTCAATGCTGAAGACCATTACAGGCTACTTGAGGAATCAATACATGGAAAAATATTATTATTTTCTTTGGAATAGTAAATAGTTTGGTCAGGAATAATCACTTTACTAATGTCTGTATACAATGAAGTCTTCTCCAGTTGCATTTTAAATGCTGTTGCTATATAAACTTTACTTTAATATAGTGGTAATAATAATTTGTTAAAATATTACATGTGTATTACAGTGACACCAAGCAGCCTTCATTGTGAAATAGGATTCTGCTGTGCATTTAGACAGGACAAACGTGAATTCTGATAATGCTGAAATAGCTGCTAACTATCAAAAGCAAACAAATATTTAGTAGGAGGCATTGATCTATGGAGAGAAAACAAGTGAACTCTGGCTCTGAAGTTAGCATGTCGAGAGACAGCTTTATAAATCTGGATTCCGTCACAGTACCTAAGGAGGGCTGTATGTCAACAGCAGGGAACCTTTCTGTAACTGAATTTAGGATGAAATAGGTTTATGTTTTTTTTTGTTTTTTTTTGTTTTTTTTCCTTATGTGGCCTTTTCCTTTTTTTCTTTATTTCTTATTTTAGGCTTTGAAAATGTTGATACCAAAAAGTTGTATGTGTGTCATCTTTCACATTGTCTTGCTCTGGATATGCTTTTGAGTTTGTTTGTTTGTTTTTTTTTTTTCTTTTGTTTGTTTTGTTATGTTGCTCTTTGTGTAGTGATTTAAAAATAAATAAAATGAAAAATAAATTTAAAAAGAGAAAAACAGAAAAAAAAATGACCAAAAGGTGGCAGTCAAGACACAGAAAATATACCATTCTGCATCTGAATAGTAAACAGTTTAGGAGAAAAATCTAATTCACTTAAGCTTCAAGAGCATTATTGCTAAAAAAGTTACTAGTTAGGCTGCATGTTAATATAAAAACTCCAAAAGGAGTTTGATTTACTGAAGTAACTTCTTGCTCGATAAAAGCTTGCTATTGACTCATGCGTGAGCTGTGTCTGAGACGGGAAAAGAATGGCTTTGCCTTGATCTAGTCTCCTGCTGCTTGGAGAACAGATCAGAGAGGGTTCAGATGGCTCTTCCTATCGAGGTGGGAGCACCCAAGGCACTGCTCATCCGTCACTCCCCGCGCACACTCTCTGTGTCTGAACAGCCTTTCTCTTGCTCTTCCTTTTCTAGCTCTGAGAGGCACTGGTGAAGCAGAGGGCTAAGTGAGCATTTGGGCTCTCTGAACCCTGCTGAAATCTGTGTCTGCTGTGCTCTCAGCTGTAGTCTGTAAGGATGTTTGGTTCAATATTCTGGGTGTGGGTACATGATCTGGGGCCTTTCCTCAACTGTGTCTGCCAAATGTTTATCCAGTTCACTAACACATACCACATCATGCTGTTCTACCCCAGCAACTGATTTTATCTTAAAAATGTGCTTTCCTTCATTGTCCTATTAGTTATGACTGCAGCTAAATACTCTAGCTATGCTCTATAGAAAATACTAATTAAAAAGATAGCTTCTCCCTCAAGTAGTTATATCCTAAGGCTTAGTTTCCTTTTCCATTCTTAAATTGTTCCTCATTTGCACAGAAGCATAAAATGTGATGCACATACACACATATATCTTTAAATGTCATTGCTGAAGCACTCAGATTTTGTTTCTGGGTCTAGCTCATTGATAAGGTCAAATTCCTGTAAATGTCTTTTGTGGCTCTGTGTATTTTTCAATGTGTTTCCTCCTGAATGTTACTAAAATATATTATAGAAACTAGGGGCAATATATATCATGAAAGTTAGCTCCATTTATCTGTATGGCTGCTTTTCACAACTTGTAATCCATGGATGACTGTCGATATATAAGACATTAAAAATCTATCTTGGAAAAAAATAGTAAAAAATCAGCTACAATGTCATTGGAATAGAAGCAAGGAAGTAAAGAAATAAAATAGTGGGCAGTTAAGGTTAAAAAAAAAGAGGGAATATTCAAGATTCGGCCTGATTTTTATTTGGTTCAAAATGACAAGGTATTGTGATAACTCCGTAGAAGCCAGTCTTTGTTTGTTTGTTTGTTTGTTTGTTTATTTATTTATTTATTTATTTATTTATTTAAAATCTCTAAATGCTCCTCCATGTGAAAATAGGATAAATAACACTGTTCGCCAGCATCCTACTGCCTGTTTGATCCAACCAGTTTAAAAAACTGACAGGCTGTCCTCTGGGAATTTGCTCCACTGTGTGACAGATTTCTTTGCAAGGAACTTTTCATTCCATGCAGCCCAGATTTCCTTGGTATCACATGATATTCAACAGGTCCCAATTAAAAAAAAACCCAAATTGCAAAATCCTCAAAAGATATTGAATATAGTTTATACTAACCACAGTTTTGTAAGCTTGTAAAAACTGGAAGTTAAACCTACAAATGCTGCAGTATTATAAGATGCTGTATTCTCAGAAGCCTTTCCTGGCCAAAGGATAATTTGTATAGGTTAATCTCATTAAAATTAGAAACAAATTAGCTTGACATTGAGGATGGGAAAATCAATCCTTACTCTGCTAAGAACAATCCTTTAATTTCACACTGGGAATTGGAGAATGCTTTTTCTGTTTCTCAGCTTTTGGTACATTTATTTAAGAATTTTTTTCTTACTATGATTCAAGACAACCAGGGAAGCCACTGACAGGAGATGATACACTAAATGTGTTTACCTGGACCACATCTCTTTCTGAATGTATAAAAAGAAATTCTATTAAATGAAGATGCTGTAGAGCTTCTGTGGTTTGGGTTTCTTATTCTTCTAAAGATACAAAGCTATAGATTTCTTAAAGTAGCTCAGTTTGGAATGTATTTTATAGCAATTGTGAATACTTAGCTAACTTGTCCTAATTAAATTCTTTGCGAACTATTGATGTACGCTGAGCAGATGAAATGAAGTCAATGAGATGAAGAAATCAGAAACATATAGTTAAATACCTGCGGAGACCAACACATTAAAATTAATATTTTTAAGTTCATGTTGAGTGAGGCACCTTCAATTATAAAAAAATGAAGAAGCATTTAGTTGCATTGCTATTATTTCACATGAACTTGAAGTAATTCCTTCATCTAAAGTTTTTGGATGAGGTCACTGGTGATCTGAAATTCTTATCTTGATATATGTATAGTGGGTAAAGAAGTCCAGCCAATTGGAAAGAAATTTATGTGGATGAAAACGGATAGATTTTTCACATTTGAGTGGAGAAGGAAGGAGTTTCTTATAGTGAAAAAAATAAATTAAACCAGGAAAAGTCATACAGACTGTTTTGGGGAAAGGAAAGCAATCTTTGGTATTTTTAGAGCTGCTTCAAAGACAATTTGTAAGTTGAAATGTCAAGAAGACACTTGTGCCCAAATTGTAGTGAATTTCTTTGGGAACTGAGTATCTGGCTACATATTGCCCTTAATCTTACTCATGAGGCACACCCCTTTTAGTTTCACTTATCAGTACAAACATTTCAAGGTTTTTAATCTAAAGCATAGTTCTTGAAATCCTATGTGGGTGTCCTGATTTTCAAAATGCTATTGAATATCGAAGGTCCCATTAATGTTAGAGTAATATTGCCCTTTTATCCTGTGAGATAGTTATAATTTCAAACACAGCTTTTCTTAAAACACTTCAAAATTTATTCTAAGGACAGAAATCTCCCAAACATTCCAGTATCAGTCAAGATTCAGCACTGGCTGCCTTTATCCATATCTGACATTTGGCCAGCATGCCTGGATTTCCCCTCTGTGAAAATTGCAGTGCTGAGGGTTGACAAGATGCATGCCTGGATCTGGCCACAATAAAGAGTTTGACTCTGCTGTAAATTGTGCCTAGGACTGGGAACCTGAAAGCACAGAGAATCTGCAAAATAAATGTAGCTTTTACCAAATAACTGGAGCCCAGTTGGGGGGTGGTAATGCTGTTGGTGTCTGTTAAAGCTTCAAACTGGGACATACATCTCTGGGTAATGGTTGATTTGAATAAATCTTTGGATAATAAATTTAGTCTCTGTCTATAACTCCTGTTATGCAAAGGACTGATGACTGAGCTTGTCCTGTTGTGTACAAAGCACATCTCTCTTCAGGTCGTCCTCCTTAGTTCATGCTGTTTATTTCCCTCTCAAGGTATATAGCGAATGTTTTCTACTTTCCCCTGCAGACAGAAAAATATCTTCAATTAGATAGTTATCTAAAGCTGTTACTAGCTTTAGCTGTCCTTGTTACATAATAAAACATGCCCATGCAGCAGACCCAAGCAGGCCTGCCCTGCAGCCCTCTCCGATAACAGTGAGAGATGCGCATTAAACTCACAGTGTGTTCACATTAGTTTCACAGTAACTTTCTTACATTATCACAGGACAAAAATAAAATTAGCAGCCAATAATGTTGTAACCAAGAAAACGGCATATAGGGGGATAAGGAAACAACAATTTAGAGCTGTCAATTACAAATGTTTAATGATAAGAAGGTACTTTTATGCAGAGCTTATCTTAGCTGGATCCCTTCTTGCCCACAGGAGCATCTACAATTTTTTTCAAAGTGTTCCAGTTTTATTAACATTTAATGCTGCTTTAAACAATCACAAACACTTTTGTCCAATTTCTTACATCCCTTCTTATACCCTTGGTATAAGACTTCATGTTGGGAGCCTAAAGCAGGCTTTACCTTTCTTCCTATTGCAAAGTGGTGGTAAAGAACAAAACAAAAAGAACATCCATTTTCTAAGCGGGAAGTGATCTGTTGTTTTCAAATGCTTATTGCTCAAAATATAAGCCAAACTCTTGTTAGTTGTTAGACTAATATAAACCAGGCTCTTTTTGGTATTCAGATGGTGTCATTCATTTGTATATCTTTGAAATCTGCAAGGCTGTTGATATCTGCTGTTTTGAGACTGAAAAGCTTATGCTGAATACCACTACTTGTTCATTGCACTAAATAGACTTTTATACAATTAGGCCACATTTTTTTTATGGGGAAATCAATTTTAAATTAAAGGACTGCACTGGAGAAAGGTGTAGTTAAAAGGTTCTGCCTAAAAGGAAATTGGAAATTGTATGAGTATTGTAGTGCTTTATCATGCAGCGGTTCTGAAGAGCTACTGTTTCTGCAATGAACTTCAGTACCTGAATAAGTGCTTTTTGCAGAACTTGGTAATTCACTTTCAGTTTAGTTACATTATTTTTGAATTAGCGAGACGATTGATGTGCTGGTGATAAGATAGCATTTTAAGACTGTACAGTATGCATGAATGACAGCAAGAAGTAGACACAGGACACCTGAACTGTGATACCTGAGGAATCTAATTTGACACACATATTATTTAACTGCAGAAATATTTCTTTTTCTAGAAAAGAACAAGTGTATTTTTTTGACAGGAGACTAAATGGAATTGCTACGAAGAGCACCCTTTATGACATCCTGCGGCCACAGTGACTCTTTGCCTCTCTTATTTCCCTCTTTCTTCTTACGCTGCTCAGGCAGGCAAACCAACTGAGACAAGACAGAGCCACCATTGGACTCTCCACTTTGTACAAACTAGAACAACCAGAACTTACATTCTTTTATACCTCTTTTATACAATGCCAAGTCTCTTTTTCACCCAGATTCAGTGTTACCCTGCTTCTAGGTGGAACATGGGATACCTCTGCTTCTGTCTCAGGTGGAGGTATGAAACTGGGCTAATTTTTTAGTTTGTCAATCCTCCACATCTGCCTTCTGTCTGAAGATCTTCAATTATCTTATTTTCCATTACTGTCATGACTTAATCCAGCTTTATTTGACTATGTTAACTGATGAGTTCACACTGATACAATAAAACTCTCGTATTTAGGTGGAAGTGCTTGAATCCTCCCCTGTAGTCATAGACAGATGGACTGGTGACGCACAGACATATCAGTGTCCCATACTCATAAGACGATGCCCTTACAAGGTTAGAGATACTGTCCTTTCCAGGAATAGAAAATGTCTCACTTGCAGGTAATCTACTTGATCTTCTTCTGAGTAAACGAAGCATACTAAAGATGTGAAAGGGTTGGAACGTGTTATTTCAGGACATGTTTTTCAAAGCATTGGTGGGTTTGGGTCAGAAATAGTTATGCATGTACCAGAAACTTGGGTACTACATAAATGCAGGATCTGTGCACATGCAAGCATGAGCCATTTAAGTTTCACGTGTCCTTTAAGTTTCCCAACCGGTAAGTATTAAGGAAAAATTTTTGCTCCACCGAAGCTAAATAAACACTCCTCTGTTTGCATTGCAAAGAAGCAGCAATATTTTAATTTGTCTCATTGATGGTGTTTTCAATTAATTATGCAAATTTCCTGAGACAAAATGAAAATAAAGACATAGTAAAGACATTTCAGTGTCTCAATTCAATATCTTCTTCTTTAACTGGTCCATCAAGGACCATTTATTAGAGATTATTAGAATACCGATTTCAGGGAAGAATTCATATGTATTATCTTCATATTTAACACCCCTTTTGTATCAAAGTCTGTTTTAAATGTAATTTCATACACTATGTCTCATAAGAACAATTACAGAGGGATGCTAAAGGTATTGTGTGAACTTGGTGTGCCCTTTTCAGTCTGGTAGATGCTTTTCTTGCAGACAGGTCATTTCTCCACAATTTTGCTTGGGGAACCATGCAGAATTTTGAGTCTTATAGTAAGAATAGGGCAAGTTGATGATATGTGCCTGAAATGTAACAGACTGTTAAAGAGACGAAATACCACTACTGAATAGGTGCTATCCTTATTAGAGTGTAGAAAGCAATGTATCAAATTCCTATATAAATGCCATCATTTCATGTGCCCTGTGTCTTTTCTGTCTTAATTTCCCCACATCACTTTTTCCACAATAAGTTTATTCTATGCTTTCTTCGGTGTACGGAAATGTAGGGATGTCTTTACCTGAACAAGGGCGATCTCTTGCCCTTTGGTCCTGTCAGGAACTTTTATCTGCTTGAGTCCTTGAGCTCTGCTAAGTCAAGCTTGTGCTAAAAGACATAAATTACATTTTGTTGTGCTACTCTAGCTGTGTGCTAAGGGGATTCATTTCAAGGCAATATATATGATTCTGTCTTACTCTTCTCTGTGGCTTGCAAAATGGGAAGGCAGTTTTAATTTGCTCTGGGTGGGCTGGCAGGGAGGGATATTGATTCAGTTTCTTATCTCTGCTCTGCATTTTTTTCCTCCCTGAAGTAATGTGATCCACAGCTTGGGTTGCACAGGTTTCTTTGTAGAGAAGCATTGACCGAGATCTTCCATATGTTAGTGTTGCCCTCAACCTCGTAATGACATAAACTAATAAAAATATTTGTGAATTTCAGGCTTAGGCTTTATCTGTGTGCCAAGTCACTTGTCTCTGTGGTGTTTTGAACCAGGTCCCTCTGATGAAACCTGTGGAAAGGTACGGTGACTCTTATCTAGGGCCATCTTAGTACAGCCATAGCGAGCATGGCCTGAAATGGGAGCCTTTTCAAAACTTGTGTGCAAAAGCAGCACAAAAAGATCAGGAGATGCCTGATACCTTGCTTAGTTGAACTGATACCAAGCGTGATATGATGCCTTAGATCACTATTGATGGCTGGTAAGTCTGGCAGGAGTTAGTAGTAAACACTAAAATAGTTTGTATAATTCATTTAGTGTCAAAGTAACCTAGACATTCACTAAGACAGTTTCAAGCCCAAGCGCATTTAATTTAGTGGTCTGTTATTTTATTAGTGAAGCATATGACTTTTAGCAGCTTGCTTATGGTGTCTGCACTTAGCAATTGTTGTCTTTCTTGATCAATTAGAACTTCTGGGATGAAAATTCTGTTTTTTAGCTTTCCTAATCCTGATTGAAGATGCAAATATTTTTGCTCATTGTGTTTTACTTCTTCAACAGAATATGCACTTACCTGCAAGGATTGAAATTCCAGAGAAACATATTGGAGACCACAAAGACTTTGATCTTAGAGCTACATCCCCTCAAAGCCTTCATGTAAAATAGGACATATATAGATTGTGATTATTTAATATAATAAATTGCACTTTCCGGGTTTCACAGTTGATTCTTTAGAGGTATATTTTTATTTATTCCTGTACTAACTCAACATCATGAATAAAACAGAAGTAGAGTCAGGTTAAACACAGGTGTATTGATGTGCCATAATAGATGGTCTCAATGCAAAAAACTTCACAATGTGTTTGCTGAGTCTGTGCTGAAGAGTAACTTCTGTTAAACAAGGTAAATATATCTCCAAACACATGTTTATTAGTAGGCCAGTGTTCACATTTCTGGCAGTCTACTTTTAGTTTATTGTGCACAGAAGCCAGAAAAGAGAGCAGAAAAAAGACCAAGAGCTTGCTCACCTGGAATGTACTTGGAATGCAAGCAGTGTAAGTTTTGTTCCTCAGAAGAGAGCAAATCTGTGTCTACGTGACTGGTTTGCTGTCTGTGTTTTGGGGCTGCATGTCATGACTGAGAAAGTGGTTTGGTAGGTGAGGATGTGATTCGGGCTTCCTACTTTCAGTTTGTGCTGGTACATGGATGATTATGAAAGATAAAGGGGGATCAGAATTAGCCTATGCAAAAGGCTTAATAGACAAGCTCCCAGCAATAAACCCAAAAACCATGGCCCAGCTGGAAGGGATTTTGGAGGAAGGATTGGTCCCTTCTTTGAAGACATGGGCTAAAAAGAATAATGACGATGCTTCAGAGGCAAGAACTGAAGGCAACTTACTGAAGGGAAGAGACATTGAAGATAAGGGGATACAGATTCCACAGGATGAAAATGATCCCTAAATGGGAGCATTGAAGGAGACATTTGGGTATGAAGTGTCACCTCTGAGAGTTAGCATCAAGACCTGAGGAACAGGGATGCAGATGGGCAGCAGTGCTGATATTCAGCAAAGGATGCGAAAAGCATGATGGAGAGAAGGCTGTACAGAAAACTCTGTACCTGCAAACAAATCCTGAAAAGGGGGTGTTGGGGGCAGTGCTAAATGAATACTGAATGAACATGACTGAATATAAGATGCAGGAAGACACTGACTTATGAAAAAGTAGAATTGCTGCAGCATCTTATTTAGAACACATGAGTTCAGGGTCCAGGGAAGACTATTCAGTAGGAAGATTAGGATGTGTGAAGAGTGGAAGGGAGCCAAAGTCAGAGTACTCTGTTACAGAGTAGGACATCTATATTTTTAATGTGTCATGAATGGTCTCCATAGAACAACAACAAGAAGCCAGAAATCATAAGCTTAGCCAAATTGTTGTATAAGTTATACTTTTTATGAGATGCAACATAGGAAGGCTAGTTAAGTCAAGAAAGCGTTAAAACATTTGTCTTGTGCCTTCCGTGGAAGAAAGAATATGTTAAAATTGCAATATAAAGGTCTTCTTAAACTGGAAATGGAGAAAGAAAAGAGGGAGTCATAATTCCAGGAAGTGCTTTGAATATCAAAGCCAATCCCTGAATATTTCACTTGCTTTGAAAGGAGAATGATCAAGCTTTGAATGTTCCATTTGCATTAAAAAGGGACAGGAATACACGGTCTAAGAGAAATCATCCAGGATTGGAGGGAATCACCCAGCAGATGGAGTCATTTGATGAATTTGGCACCCTTAGCTTTTGCAACAAGAATTTTTGGGTGATTATTGTTTCTTGAGCACCTAAGGAGAAAAGATTTTGCTGTTAACCTTTAGGTATGTATCTTTTAAATGTATTTACTGTTTGCAATCCAGTTTACAAGTTTGTAATTAATTGTCTGAACTTTATCTTCATAAATTAGCTTTTATTGTGCTTTAACCTTTAATACGTATCATTATAGGGGGAGTCTGGGTGAAAATGAAAATTTGAGTATTTATAATCTCTTCGAAAACGAAAAGAATCTCTGTGAAGAAGCTTCCTTGAGACAATCTGCACGTGAAGTCATGTTTTTAAGAAGCATGGGTGCTTTCCTGATAAGCTACAAGAGCTAGTATGCAGGTTATTAAATACAGAAGTTGGTCCAGTGAACAACCGTCCTGAAGGCAGGAGGCCATGGAGAGAGCTCACCACTAAATGTGTGGAATGGAGCAAGTTCCTTCAAGACTCTGTCTTCTGGTCTGCTTAACCTTATGGTCAATTGGATTGAAGTCGAGTCAAGTTACAATAGCTAACTTGTATCTTATCCTCAAATAAGACTGGGGATTTGGCCTGTCACCATGTCTAAGTCAGAGAGTTCCATTTGACAATAGCTTTCAACTTCTGTTTTGTAACTCCCACCTCCAAAACCAAAAGCCTTTAATTCCGTCTCTTTGCAATGATAGAACACAAACTTTGTGCAGTCTTTGATTTGCTTTTAGAGGTCCCCATGGATTCAAAGCACATAGCATTACTTTGTAGATAGGCGGAGATATTGTGAATCTTCTCTTGTGAACCTGGCTTTTTTAAAAAAGAAAAATGTTAAAATTAAATTAAATTAAATTAAATCAATTTTATTGGCAAACACACCAATGTTGAGTGAGTGCTAATACAATCAATCAACTCATTGGCTAGAATTAGCGAGTCCTCCACAGACAAAGACATGATGGTAAGCAAAACCAGGATTTACTACAGGGTTGGAACAATTAAGAAAGTTGAAGGACCTTCATTACAGAAGTTTGGAAACTACCTGTAAATGGCACAAATTACTGCTCAATTTACTTGATCTATTGTGGCACAAAGCTTCTTGCCAGACCCCTTGGCTTGTAAACTGAAAAAAATCTCTTATTACTCTAATTAGACACGTAATTCAGGTCAGATTTATTCGCTCTTGGCAAGAAGCAAACAACTCATAAATATAATTGTAATTGTGCTTGAAGGAATGTTCAGTAGCAGTGCTGCTGGACACTGAAAAAAGACGGTTGCTTGGGATTTTTTTCCTAACCCTTGAAGGAAAAGGATTCAATGCTCCCCTTAGGAATCAGGTTAAATTATTATGTACTAACCCTTCATTAGGGTAAATAATAGATAATTAGATTTCAGAATCTTTCTCATTAAAGGGGGACAATCCTTGCTACTCTTCCAGATCCTGCTGGCAATGTTAGTGAGGACAACCCGGAGAGCAATACAACTGTTGTGTTATATAAATTATATCATGCATGCAACAAATGAACAAAAAGTTTTATGCAGAGAATGTGCTGGTTCTAAAACCCATGAAGACCTGTTTCCAAATGAAGAGAATGCAGTGAGAACTGTGTACTTAATATTTCTGGAAATGTTACAGAAAATTATTTGTTAAGGGATAGATTAAATACAAATTTGAGGTTTAGCAATCGACATTGAAATACCTAGGATGTTCATGCTAAGAAATATAAATAGCTAAATCAATGTCATTATTACTTCAAGCACTATCTGAGAATTGGTTAAATAGAAGTCTTTCCTCTCAGACTCAGTGAGAAAGGAAGGATGGAAATTATTATTTCTGCAGAGATTAAGTAAGGCCTCAGGGATATTCCTACTTCAACACAAATTTCAGAAAATCAGGGATGCCCCTAAAAATAGCAAGCGCCTTCTTACCCTTATCTGCTTGTTTGTCAGCATTTGACTTCTAAAGCTGTAGTAGTATCATATTTATAATAAACCAAGCCATACAGTGTCTACTTTCTATCACAAATGCAATGCCTATATGCTCAAGTTCTACTATCTATACTGTGAATCTGGACTTTGAATGTTAGTTAATCTTCAGTACTCATTGAACCTGTCAGATAAAGGCCAGATTAGTGTATCAACATCAGTTTAGACTTCATCCCATGTGGAGGAAGTTTCAAGTCATAAATTGAAGGGAAAGGCTGAGAAAAGACTGGCTGCCACGCAGATACGTGTACACCTCCAGAAATATATCTTGGTTAGTAACCGAGGCCTGGATTCCACCTATGTTGAGCTGCCAAGAAGTCTACCATGTACTGAAATAAGGTGATATATTTAGATATATCACTTACATCAGAATAAAGCCCCAAAATATTTGTGACATTGAACTACCCAAATCCTCTCCTTACTGAATGTGATACTATATATACAGACTGCCAGCTATACAGTGTTAGTTTCCACTCACGTGCCAAAGTTCACACAGAACTATATTTAGAAATACAGAAATCTATTTATATTTAAATAATTTTATGAATTATAAGATTATAAACATACACAGATTATTTATAAACACCCATGTACACATGCATGTGTATACACAGACACACATAAAGTTAAAAAATGTAAAGACAATTGGGAAGAAACATCTTGCTCACTTGGAATGAAATAGAGCAACCAAAGAGATTAAAGGAGCAGTCTTTGACCATCATTTGTATCTCATTCCATTTTAATAGAAATACTCTTTTAATGCTTTGGCCACTTCAGGGGCCTTGTGAAATAAAAGCTGAACCAGCTGACTGCTGTTGAAGGTGTAGGGGAGGAAATATCATGTAGGTTTTTGTTCGTGCTCTGTCTTCCAAAGTTCTGGTGGGGTACTGATGTAATTGTAATATACCTTGTTGACCTTCATGAATGGTGTCTCTAAATATTGTAGACCAGACAATTACCAAGTTTTTGGTGGTTGTGGGATGTGACAAGGAAGAGTACTGAACGAACAGAAATTGTTAAGGAGTCTTAGTCCCTTTGAATCCGTCAAAAGGGTTTAATGGTTAGAGACTTAGACAAACTGCTGGAGTTAAATCCACGTGTCTCCTTCCCTTTTCTCTATTTTCTTTCACTCTTCTTCACTTTGCGTATTTTTCTGTCTGACTTCAGTTGCTGTATGTTTCTGTTTGTTTTAGTGTATGCTGTATTAATCAGTGCAGAGGGACTACTGTGTTTAATACATGGGCATCCAATCACTGAGAGAATATTTTTGTCTATTCTCATTTTTAATACTTTTTTATTGTGTTGACACAATTCATTTGGTTGGGTTAAAAAATGAAGATAAAAACAGAGGAGGGCTGGAATTGTTTAATAAATAATAAATCGGTATTTTGACAACCCTTTGACACTGAGAGAAAGAAATACATAAAGAATTTTTAATGAAAATACAACCCCAGCAGGACATGAACACAATATCTTTAAAATATATGACAGGCACTTTATCCATCAGGTTAAATGATTTGCTTTGGTTAACACTCAGGGGTTGATAAAGGTATTTTTGGTGAGCAGGTCCAGGTTCTGTAGATAAAAGAGAAATTGAATCACAGTCCCACAAAGTTTTCAAGTAATTTTCCTGGCACAGCACAGTAGTGTCTTTTAGATGGAAATACTAAGAAAGCATAGGACTTGCTGGTGAGTTCTAGTTGGATCTAAGAATTAGAGAAGCCTCAAGTAAGTGTCAGAATTTTTAAAACATTAGTTTCTTGAAACCCCCTTGTCCTGGTTTTGCTAAAAACAAGTTTCTCTTTTAGTGAACTTGCCTGTCAGCTAAAGCCTTCATATTAACTGCATTTTCCTGGAGAACCAGACACATGTTTTGGTAAACCTAGCAATGGAATGCAAACTTATTGATAAGCACGGATGGACATCTCGCGAGAGGGGTGACGAGAAGCAAGTGAGCAAGAAACTGACCAACTGTGTATAACATTCCATTCACGTGAATACTTCATATAAAAGTGGGAGGTCACGAGGATCTTGTTGGCTTTTCCTTTTTCCCTTCTGCTTATGGCCGACATTAGGAGAGGACCTTGCTAGTCCTCCCTGCAAACTGAGGCCTAGTGAGAGACTGAATCCAGCTCCGATTGGCTGCAGAGTTCAATCCAGGACTTTGGGTGACGGCTCTGCAGTTGCTGAGACTTTCAAGATTGGTTTTGTATATTTTGTATTATTTTCTCTATTCTTATTAGTAGCATTAGTAAAACATTGTTAATTTTTCCAACTCTCTTCTCTCTGTCCTTCTTTCCTCCCAATCGTCTCTCCTTAGTGGAAAGGGGGAAGAGGGAGGGGAAAAAAAAGAGGGAAGTGGGGGGGAGAGGGGGTTAACAATACATCTGCCAGGGTTTTATTGTCACCCCGCAATCTTAACCCTCGACACCCCTGTGTCTAAGTCATACTCTGTTCCAAATATATCCTTTCTGTATCTTAAGGGTTTAACTTGTTGTCCTTATGGAGACAAAATTCCTACTTGTGGATGTAGTGACCATTAGATAACATGGGTGCAATACGTTCCCCAAGATTACATGAAGTAGGCAGCAGCAGACCAAAGATAAGTAATTCTATCCTCATATCTTTGACCAGAAATAGATTTGAATGATATGTTTTGAATTCTGAATTTAATCATCACTATTACGTAGGCAAGAACCTGTCCTAATTTCCTAACTGAATTTCTTTATAACCACTTTGTATCCATTTTACCAGTGCATTTCGTGCCTTTTGTCCACATTAATTATTTTTTCCTCTGTTTTTTATCATTCTGATGAGGAGACTAATACTCACTCTTCACTTCCATTTTGCTAAGCTAAACAGGTAAAATCCTTATAGTGTTCTCTAGGAGTACTGGTTTCTCCAGCTTCCTAATAATCTTGGCATCATTCAAGTTCACATTCATATTTTTTGAAAAATAAGATGTCGTCTTAGATGAGGTCTCAGTGACACCTTGTAAAAATAGCAGTAGTTTTCCATACTCCCACAGGAATGCTGGCTCTATCTGATATAACCTAGGATCATAGCTCTGCTTTCCATGGAGGTATTGCACCAGGAGGCAAATTCTCAGCCTAAAACTGACCATTAGTTTAAGACACCCTTGTTCTTTTCTTTCCTTGTTCATACTTCCCCACAAATGAGCTCCCAGGTTATAGCAGAACTACTTGTTATGTCCTCTGTGTGTGTCCTTACACCTTGTTCTATACACATTCTATTTGTTTCCTAGTACATAATTTCTTCTTCTGTAAGTTTCCAGTCATCCTATGATATAATGTTTTCAATCATTGTATCATCAGAAAATGTCACCATATTGTGGTCATTAACGGTGACTGTTTATCGAAGAATTCCACTATCCTGACAAGTATTCTTTTCAGAACAACTAATTAATTTTCAGCCAGTTTTTTACTTACTTTCAATTCTTGTAGTTAAATCTCTGTCTTCAATTTAACTGATGATTCCTCTTAGAATGAACATAAGAAAATTTGTTGGAGTCAGCTTTGGTCATATGTTCTTAGTCTTAATCAGTTATCAAAGAAAGGATCTGGTATGATTTATCTTTTATAAATTCATGTGGGATTTTTGTATCACCTCATTTATCTTGAAGTCTTAATTTTTCAAGGTTACCAGGCCATAAATATTATTGAGTTGTGGCACAATAATTTTTCTTGTCTGTAGCTAGAATTTTATATTTACTATGTTGCAGCTCTATGAAACAGCTCCATTTCAATTTATTAAACAACCTCTTCAATATTTGCCTTGGATTTCACAATATCCTTTTAAATATTTCACAATATCCTTTTAAATATACACATTGTGCAATTATCATTGTCACACCCTACTGGGAATCCAGGAATGCCTTTTTTTTTTTTTTTTTTTTCCTGTAGTTAAAGTCAAATGGAATGTCAGATTCCTCCTTTCATATCTTATCCACTGGCTACAGATTGTTCTGTCTGGAGCATTCCTATCTTGCTATTCCTTTTTCCTCTTTGGGTCCATCCACTGGTTATCTCCACCATAGCTCCACCATTTCAATGGAGCAGTACTAGCTTGGCTAGTACTGCACTACAAAATTCATTCCTTTTTCACATTGAATTTGTGACTGATGTTTTATTGTTGTAGGTGTTAAGAGTTCTTTTCTCCCAAGGATTTAAATGGGACCAGACAAGAGAGGATTCTGAGGCCCTCTTTACTAGGTAGCTGCTAGTTTTTTGAATGCTACTGTCCAGACATCGAGGTGTTCAGATTTACTTAATGAGTGAAGAAATGCTAAAGAAACCATGATAGTGACCCTGAAAGCTTTCCACATTCTACTTGAACAGACTTTCAATTAAATATTGTTGTATAAACATTTCCTCCTCATTTGTCAGTTACTAAATTTCAGTCTCTCTCATGCCATGTACTGTCTTCTGAGCCCTTTAGTTGCCAGGCCATTTCAGGTTGTGCTTCTCTGCACATTGTCTTTTCAGCTTCCTTCCCCACTTCAAGACCAAGCGTTGCCCCAGCAGCCCTAATTCACTGTGTTAAAGTAACTACTATTGTACATGCGCTTTCACATGTTCTTCTAATGAGAGTAAGTGATCATACAGTTATCAACAAATGCTGAACAGGCAGAACGGATTGGAGAAGTACTAATTAAAGGGAGCTAGAAAAGAATAAAACTCATGAAGGTAGCTAATTATAAGTAGGTTGTGAAAGGACATCTGGAAAGAGGATGAGAGTTTAAACGTGGTTGCATATGTATGTTTGAATCTAGCTGATCACAGAAGACAGTAAAATGGTTTCTTTACATCAGGAAAATTTGGCATTATCCAGGAAAAATTTCCATTATCTTGCACTAAGCAGTCTGCAGAAAATACGACTGTAAGTAACAAGAAAGTTGTAGAGGTGCTGTAGGCCCAATGGAACAATAGCAAATAATAACATAACATTTTTACAGCATTTTATATCCTTCAATTGCCATTCATGAAGTTTATGCTAGAAAACAAGGAATAGGATTTTTAAATGAGAAAGGATGATAATATTGGAATTGGATGACAAAATTTAAGTTGAAGTGAAAAATAATATTCACAAATACAATCAGTTATGGCAGGAACAGAAGAAGTTATGAAACCTGATGAGCGATAATTTACAGTACACTGTGATCTTATCACAGGTATGTCATAACAGCACCATTTTCATTGGAAATCAACCTTTTTCAAAGTCAATGAGACTTTTAGAAACAGACACCGTTGAGCACCCTTAGAATACAGAGCAAGATGATACCTTTCTAAGGACATGAATAACACACACACGCACACAGTCTTAACACTTTTTTCAGATTCTGCCTTATTTCAAAAAATCATTTTTGGTCTGTATGACAAAGACCTTAATTTCTGTACAGGGATACTGTTATGTTATGCTGTTTTGGGTGTGTTGCATGGTGGCACTCATACATGTGAAGAGCGAACACATTAATTTAGTGTTAGGTTCAGAAAATTACCAGGTTCTGTTTACTCATTAAATAGTTTAAAAGAAATGGCACTGGATTGAAGTATTCTCTTGCAAGATCAAAACTAGTGTTGTTTGTTATCTTGTCTTTTAAAAGCAAATCCTCTTATAATTCAAGTGGATTGAGATAGATATGTCTTGCACTAATCTGTTGCTAAAAACCTATAGGTAAGTGAAGATAATTCTAATGTCAGTTCTGCAGGATACCATCCTCTCTTCAGTTCAGTTTCAAGCCTGCTCCCATTATTATACGATAAGCAAATCCACGGGAGGGGACATGTGGATCGTGACATCCAGTGCTCCCAAGCTGCAAAGTCAGATGCTGGAATGGAATTCAAGAGCCTCTTAGGTCCTTAAGTTGCTTCCATAGGAAATGGGGGCTGTCATGTCCCTTGGGTTTATGATAGAGCACATGTGGGAGTTGTTGAAGACAGCTGGTAGAAAACACTAGAAAGAGCTACGTCTGAGGTTTTCTCTGTGAAACTGTTGTTCAGAAACAGAAATTGTTTCCAGTGCTCACACACCTGTGCTATGCAGGTGGATAGACAAAACTGGATCACTCTTACTTAAACAAATGCTGGATGTTCTTCCATATTGATCTCTTCCATAAAATGCTCTGGATTTGTTCAGAACATTTCAAAATATCTCTGTAAGACATAGCCGTATTCATATGTTATCCCAGTTACCTGCTATTGGGATAACTTTTATTTTATATGAGAAAGGCAAAGCCACTAAATCTTCAGATATTTCAGATATGCCATGTACAAGCATTTCCAGCTGTTCACATTGTAACTGAACAAAGTATAATGGTAGCCAACAAAAGATCTAGAATCAAGTAATAATTGCATATCTGATAGGTGTAAATTAAATAAGTAGATAAATTGAATCTGAAATAAACAACACTTCAGGCAAAGGTAGGGAGCACAATTAATAGAACAGATGATAAACATAGAGAAGAGTTGTTCACAGGACAAGCAAAGAAGGAAGCCTTCTGCGGTGAAATTGTGTTTTATAGCTCTCTCCTCAGGTATGCAAAAACACTTGGGTGTAGCCACCTCTCCAGGTTCAAAGGAAGGCTTTGAAGTGCTGCTTGTTAAATTGGAAGGAAATTGAAAATCTATCTATCAAGTAAGGCTGAACTTCATTAAATATTATATTCGACAAAAAATGAAAGAAGGAATCAGCACGTTAACAGTTGGTTAAATGAGATGGTTGTCTGCACTAGCAAATGGAGTCTGGTCATTTAAAGTGATTAATCAAAACATAAGAAAGCAATCAGAAATCAAAGAGAGGTTATAAAAAGAAAGGCAGGCTTTTCAGTGGCACAGTGTTATAAAGGACGCTGGAGTGAAGGACCCTACAGGATCTAGGACCCAATGGCAAAGCAGGCAGAAGTGCGTGCACATTGAACTCCAAAGGTTGTATTCAGTAGAGATTTGATTTTCATATGGGCCCAGCTGAGAAGAATGATTGGGAGGTAAATACCTTTCACAGCAAGGGCTATTTTCATAACTCTGCTCCCTTACAGAGTGCAATAACTAGAGCTCTTGTGACCTCTTTTAATTTGTTTCTGTATGATTTCCATTTCTGTTTCTTTGGTGGCTCCATTTCTTCTTATTCATGTATGTACAGTTGCTCTTTCCTTCCATTTTCGTATCACAATGCAAATATTTCTCGTAAAACAGTTGTTGAAGTATAAAAGCTGTATGTGATACATCTCCCAAGGAACTCTATGTCCCAGCTAGATTTAACATGACTAGTGAATATTTTTTGCAGCATATGTTATCATCCCACTTCCCTTTTATCCAGTTTAAAGCCATTTTGCTTCCTCTAAAAAGGGCCAAAATTTGAGAAGTTGTGCAGTGTAAAATTTCTATCAAGTACTGCCATTTTAGCATTTGTTTCTGCATGGCTAAATTGTATTAAGGATTGAAACTGCAGCTTCCCTGGACTTGGCATGTTTAGGAGCAAGGTAATGCTATCTGAATTCAGACTTCTTTCTTGTGTATTGAAAGCAGAAACTCATTTAGAGGCACACGCTGATAATCGTGACAAATCCTGTACACTTAGAGAATCCTGCCAGTAGTGTTAGAAGGTAACTGTGAGTAGATCTCCATTTTACAGACATGGATTTGCCTGAACAGGTTCTCCGTCAATGTTTCATTCAAAGCTATAAAATAAGGGAGATCAAGAAAGGTATTTCACAACTTGAAAAGAATTTTGCCCTATTCCTGAACCAATCCTGTGTTTTGCTTAAACTTCCACAGGGTGAAGAGGGACACAATCCATATGACTAGTACAGGCCTTTAAATGATTTTATTAGAATAGCTGCTTCAAATAAATTGTTACATCTTTAAATATATTTCTTCTAAATAGTGTTATTAACAATGTACATTAATTCAGGGAAATGCTCATTCTACCATGAAAAGCTAAGACATAGGATTGGAAATATCTGTGTTAATATAATATATTACTTAATTAATTCATGCTTTTCACATTTGGGACTAAATTAAATTCAGTGTTCTGTAGAACAGCTAAGGATATATGCAAAATCAAAATCATGTATTGTCTTAATAGGGCTTCCACACAGGGCACTTATCTGTACTTTGACATTGCATTCCGTGAGAAGCTAAAATCTTTTTCAAAACCTTTTAAGGCTGCATTTTTATTCACGTGATTATGCCTATAAGCTAAATTATAGAGTGAACGATCTACCATGGAAGGCCAACCGATTCCGTTAGACAGCAACAGAGAAAAGATTTGATTTTTTTCTATCAGTAAGGAACTCTCTGAGATCAGGGGAGGTAAACACTGCTCTGGCTCACTGTGTAGTTCATATATGACACATAGGCTGTGTTATCTTACCTTATAGGAATATTGTCTCTAAACCTTTGGAAACAACTAAATAGTGCCAAGTGGTACAGCTTGTTATAACAACTTGAAAAAGGTACCTTGCAAGTGTTTGTCTGTTTTCAGTAGGTTTAGTTGTATAACCGGAGATCAACAAGTTATTTGTTGTGCTCTGGTCTCTCTGGTGCATTTCAAGCAGAGCTTTTTTTGTTATTTATTTTCACATGTGAGCTTAACTCTGCTTTTTTGAAGTTCTTGCTTTCTTCTTGTTAGCAAGTTTTGTTACATGGTATTCAAGAAGGTAAGACTTCAGTCTTATGAAGACATGAAGCCACGAAGACAGTGAGAGGGCATACAACACCATTCCAAAGACCCAAGCTACTGGACATATGGAAAACTCCTTTAAAAACTCCTTTAAGCTCCTACTTATGGAGCAAGATGCTGCATAGATCACCTTTTCCTGCCTTTTATGTAGAACTTTAGGATAACTCCACCCCCATGAACAGAGTTAAGAGTTGAGGAGAAAAGTTAGAGAAAGTCTATATAAAATGTATTCCTTGGCTTGTCCCTGTTTATGCTGAGACAAATTAAACTGGCAGGAAGACGTGCTCTAGGGTCCACTCCTAGGACTCACCCTTTCTCAAAATCTGTATCCATAACATCACATGTATAAAAAGAGTTCTTTTAACGTGTTTAAGCAGATTCTTACATGGAATATGTATAACCTTCAAAAAGATAACTGAAAATTCATCTTGAAATCCTTCTTCCACTTTGTCTGAAATCTAGGATATCATCTCTATATTTCTCTGCACTGTATGATATCCTGGCAAATGTTTCAGTGCTCTACAAAAGATAAAGATAATCTGTCTGGATTTCTCCCTGTCTAAGGCTCTGGTTCTAAGGATATTGCTCTTGTTCTGTTTTTGGAAGTTGAAGCAGAGTAGTAACCTCTTATCAACCTTATCTCCTTCAAAGAAGGGGAAAAGGCAGTCAAATAATTTTTATAGTATAGTTTTTCTGGACTTTGCAGAAAGAAATATAAGCAGTTCCATAGATTTTTATTTTCACTCAGCTGTAAGTAGTATATACAAAAATCAGTATACCATTATCTCACCAGAAAACCAATAGGAAAGGCTGAGATTGATGGATTCAGAGTATCCCTGAAGGCATTCTTTCCAAGAGGTGAAGCAAGTAAGACTTTGCACAGACACTGTTTAGATTGTACATGTTTTTTAAGGGATATGATTTTCAAACCCACTAAGGTGATCTTTGTCCACTGAGCTTTTAATCTCCACAGACTGTGTTAGCCTTTTGCCATGCTGTGTGCTGTTAAATGCAGCGGTGACCCAGGGCTCAAATTTATTTTCATGAGCAAAACCTTAGAGCTCTTCAGCAAAACACACTGGGAGAAAATACATAAGGGTTCAGAATTTGTCAAAGAACAGTAACCAACAAAATAAAATGAAGAGATTGTTTTATTGGCTGTGATCTACGTTATCGAATCTCAGCATTTTTAAAAAGCCCCAATTTATTGATATTCAGGTGATTTCTTTTAAAAAGATATATTGAAGCATTAAATGTATTATTTTAAAGGCAAAATAATTAGCAGGTTTTTATTTCTCAGCCAACATTTGGAACCTTGCAAAAACTTGTTCTAGGATTAAAATATCAGCACCATTAAAAAAAGAACCATGTGACATTTCTGCTAAATCCACTACATCCCCCTTTCTTCCTTTATAACTTTCCAGTTTTTCACAGCTCAACAGATATGAATAATTTATCTCGAAAATAGTTTTAAAAGTTAGCATTATTTTTGCAATATTTTACTTCAGGAACAAAATGTAGCTTTGGACTTTTGTGAAATGGAGCAATTGAACGGAACTTTCCAAAATATTTTATTATCACAAAGGTAAGAGGGCTTAATCAGATCTGAAAAAATGGTAATTGCAGGACAAAACATTTACAAACTCTGCAAAATTTGAGTCTTGATGTTCTGTTCTAACTCTGAGTGATTACGTAATAATCCTACACACCATATTTTAAGACTTTCTAAGTTGAAACCCTGGAAAATTTGAAGTATCTGATTTTACCTGGAAGGTTTTGTAAGCAAATAGAGCGAAGTACAACACTGAATTAAGAAATGTTTATGTAGACATAGAACTGGAAATGCCTAGTGGGGTGCTGCCGACCCTGACAGATCCTGGCTTTGCAATGCCGTACATCTTAAACTGTTCATACTGATAGCTGATACTCTTGAATACAAGTTTGCAGTTGCCTTTGCATTTTGTAATAGAAAGGCCTGACTCAATTACCATTGTTAACCGAAAGCTGTGAACAGCATGGGGTATCAAATCACCAGGAATTTCTAGCAAGCAGTGGGTTTGCTTGTAAAGCATTTTTCCTTGCATGCATTTTTCTTTTACAGCAAAAATGATAATAAAAGACATTTTAGTGAAAACATCACATGATAAACTTAAGATTTTCTCCACAGGAGTTAGATGCCCAGTTTCCAATGAAATCAGTTATGTTTTTGTTGTTTCATTTTTTTAGAAAATCACAGTTTTCTGACACCATGTTTACACTGGAGAAATTACTATGGTAGATAAAGTACATCCATCCTATTGAATCAAATGCTTTTTGCGGAAAAAAGTCATTGCCAAGTTAATTCCAGAATTTGTGAAGGAAGCCATTGATTACTGTCGAAGTCCATCCCAGACAGACCAAAGCAGTCTGGCTGTATTTCTGTTTGCAATTGTTCTGACACAGCAGGAATGGATCTGCAAGGCAGGACAGTTGGTGCTGACGACCTGATGTCTGCACAGTGGAGAGCTTCAGGTTTTCGCTGCCGCTGTGCTTGGTCCTCTACCCTGGACCTCATTAGCAGCGCAAGTGCCCTAGTTGACCTGGTCCCAGACCATTCTCAGAGATAACAGAGGGAACAGTAGTTGGAGATTCTCTTCAAAAGTACTTTCCCAATGTGAACTGAAACAGCAGTGTGGAAGTATCCTACAAATCATTTGTGCAGTATCCACTCTGACAGATGGCATCTTTGAAATGCTTTCTGCCTCTTGGATGGTCCTCTCCATGCACCACTAGCAGCGGATCTGCTTAGGTTCTTTGTGGAATACAGCATGAAAAAATGTTAGCAAACAATGTATAATCAGTGCAATACCCCAGAAACATTCCTGTTCTTTGTGAAATGCTGCAATTCCCCCCGCTTGCCTCAGCAGCAGTTGATAAAGTCACATCACATGATGGCAACATGCTAAGTTTCGTTCTTACAAGTGAGTTGATTAAAGAAGTGGAGGTCCTGTTTGCAGGAGTTAATAGTACCTTGAAATTTGGCTCCACATCCTTGGCTATGTCAGTAGTATTTCATTTATGCTACGTGCTCACTGAATACTGCCAAAAGGTTGAGCAGAAATCTTGTTTCTGTGGTGAAACAGCAAGATGCCTGCAGTACTTTAAATTGTTTCAGATGAAAGAGCATCATCACCTTGAGCATCATCAAAGGTGATTTCAGCATGTTTTATTTTTTGTCACTAGCACCATACCTATATCTGTTATTCAAAAGAAAATATGCACTAAATTAAGGAAGTGCTGGAATTTTTAACCTCAAAATTGGCTTTGCTTAGCTTCCTTTTAAGCAACAGAAGAAGTGTGAGATCAGATCAATAGAATCCATTGAAAATTTAAAAGTTTTCTTAACCAACCAAAATAAATTTAAAATGTTTTATACAAATCTCTTATTTATTTTACCAGTCTCACATTCATTTTAACTGAGGTGAAAAACCTGCATATTTTAGTTTGTGGCTGGGTGTCTCCTTCATTAAAAAAAGATTGTTTGGTGGGCATTTTTTTTTAAGATAAGTAACAATCTGCTGATTTCACATTAGGACAGAAAATAGTTTTTCTGCTTTTAGCATCAAAAAATATTCTCTTCCCTAAAAATAGAAGATTAAGATTTTGATCAAAGTTTTGCTGGAAATTTGGATGTAATTAATATTATGCAAATTTTGAAATGTCATTTCATGGAGAAATGGAGAAATTACAAACTCTGATGTATCAATATATAAGATTGGATTTCTGAACTACCAAGTTTTCCAGTATAAACAGAATACTGTCTCAAAAAAACCTTTTCACATTCAGATTTTTTTCTCTTTATATTTGCAGAAGTCTGAACTTTAAATACTGTGAATATGAGGTCTCTACAGATTGACGTAACTTTACTGGTTAAAGGATCATCGGAGTGATTTGACCAGACAATTTATTTTAATGTAGAATATAAATATCCTTTTTATGAATTTCCTTTGTAAACCACAAGGGTTAAGTTGGATTTCAGTGGAAGACAGGAACTATTTTACCACATCAGTTTACCTGAATTTCTGCTTATTAAGGACAGAATTTGTCTTCTTACAATATGAGTATATAATAAGTATATGGGGAAAACCCCCATTTAATTAGATGTAGGTAGAAAGACTGATTTAGAGAAGAGCTTTGTGGTAGGAATAGCTTCAGCTCTGAAATAAAATGCTGATAGCATTGTTGCAAATACAGCATTGTGAAAATGAAAAAATAATCTAAAGCCCCAATAAAATACTAGCGTATACTGTGCTGAAGAGCTTCAGATCTCAGTATCTCATCTTGGGCAATACTTGCAAAATACAGGAAAACGTATTTGAAAGCTTTTGATTTTTTTCTTTCTGTGAAATGGAAAAAGCTGAAAGAATAAATGAATCTCTTTTTCATTAGAGCAATAGCAATATTACTTCACAATGCAGGTTTTAAAGAAAGAATTACAATACAAGAGAAGGAAGTGCAATAGTTAAGAGAAGTTTAATGTCATCATAAATGTGCTAAACTATTGACCGTTTGCTCTTATATGTGGTGTTTTTGTTTTCCAGAGACAGTTGTTTTAAATCATTTATTACCGGTTTGAAGAAGTTAATGAACAGAGTGAAAAGGGGACACTTCTGTTTTTTCTTTTTTTCCTTCCATAGTGATGTTTACTGTCTGGCACAATGATTATTCAATTTTCAGAGATGTTCACCACCTTCTGTTGCTGATTAAATTCCTGTTTGGTTTCCTTGCCAAATCTGCTGGATTAAATTAACAAACTCTGTTTGCTTTAGTGTGAATGACCTGCACTGACCTTCAGCTTCTACTAAATAATAATCCTTTCAGTGATTTATTGATTCAGTGCTCTTTATCTTCTCTTAAAGAAATGTGCAATAGAAATGTTTGCCTTTACCTTGCCTGAATTTGCAGACATGCTCTGCTTATTTCATTGCGCTAGAGACTTTGGCCCTTGATATATAATAGCTTTGCACTCTCTGCTGTTATTAACACTTCATTTTCTTCAGAAGATTCACTGGAGCTTGATGATTCTAAGGACAAAACTTAGTATGATCCTTCAATCTATAATAGGTCTCAGTCTTTAAAATTATCCACATCAAAGGACCAGTTTGAGAAAATGAAAACCTTTATCTTTTTGTCTAACGTAGATTCAGTTTTTATTGAATTACTTCCTTACTTAATTTGTTTTGTTGTTGCAAACCAGGTAGTGAGGAACCTGTAGAAAAATGTTATTAGGAGTAAATATGAAAATGATATAAACTATAGTGAGTGTAAAAATCTTGGGTATTTAATTCTATTTCCGCTGCTATTCAGGTTGATTTAATAACCCCTGAGTGAAGAAACTACTTATGAAGTTCAGATAAATGTGAGTACAAACTCTTCTTTCCTGTTTGCAGAATAGGTTTAGGCTGGGTTGTTTTACAGTCCTTGCATTGCATGGGTGGGCTCTGAGTGGTACCTCAACCAACTGAGTTTGATGGCCATTGCTAAGGCTTAGAACTTGTGATCTGCTGTGGAAAATGTTGCTCTAAGAGCACAGATAGTTTCAGCTAACATCTCTGGAATAAAGAAAAAGAAAAGTTGTGAAAACAAAGAATCTGTCCAAGTTGAAATAGAATCAGTGCTAGAGCTTTAGCTACAGTTTGGGCAGCATTCCCCATAAAGATCATAGCTTAATACTCACTGCCTATTGTAGTATTCTAAATGGCAATGCATTTCTAGAAATGAGTGGTTGATATGGGCAGGTGTGAAAGACTGCCCATCAGCAAAGGAATCTACTTTCCTCTCCTGAGATGTTAAAGATATTTTCTCAGCTGCTACCATACCAGTTTAATAGTTGATATTGAACCCAATGGAACTTACATAGTATAATGCACACCTTTTCAGCTGCCTCAATACAGATGATTTTGTCATTCATGAAAACAGAATCCTTGTCTTTTGCTGAAATATTTTATGATCTTTGCAGACACCATGGTTACAGATGGTTTGACAGTCAAAGATACGGAATCCTAGTAAGAGTTGTTGTTCTGTGTCAGTCCAGGCAGCTGGTGAGGTCTTGAGATCAGGACTGAAGAACTAGGTATAGACATGCTAATGGGATAGACAGATCCCCAGACCTGGGTTCACATGTTCCATGATGCTGAAGACGTCTGTGAAAAATGATAAAAATGAATGGATTATCATTACTGTGATCATATTATATTGCAGAGCTAAATATTGTCTGGGATCTCTTATATTATGTGCATGTAGGAAATCTTATGTAGTGATGGTACCCTTAAAAGAGCACACTTCTCTTATATAAAAGGCTAAATAACTGGTGACTCCTGAAAACTTCTTTGCAAGACATTATTTTTATGGATTTGATATCATAGTTCATCCTTTTGGCTATGCTTGAGTTTAATATGTTCACTCCCATTGTGCTTTTGCAAGATGTGATAATTTATCCTGTGACAACACCTGGTTTTGTTGTCTTCAGGAAGACCTACTGTGTTGTGACTTGTGCTTCATGGTTTCCAGTACTGAACCAAAATTGTTATGCAGTGGTGGTAAGGTTTCTGTGGTCAATCCTGCATAGATATATGACAATTGGGTGTATTACTATTTGACTATGCTTCTTTTAGTAACATGTTTCCAAACTTATTTTCTAGTATTTGTACTCAACAACACTTACAGTTGTGATACAATCTCAAGCTTTCACTTACAGCAAGTAAAATAGTACAGAGGGGCCTTTAAAATGCCTTTGTCAAATAATGTGTGAGAAGACAATCTGCTACAAAATTATCTATTTATTAACTACAGAATGGGAACTGTGCACCTGGGATATGGGGCAGCCTTGTGCATATGGAAGGCAGAAGGCGTTAGCTTACTTCTTCAAGCCTGTAAACCAGTGCTGGAAGTATAAGAAAGACAGGATGTTGGAGTCTCGCTGTCCAGGTAACTTGGGGGCCGTCAGTTGAATGGTGGTGTGGGTAGCCTGACACTTCAACTAGACGCTTCCGTGGTCCCTGCTGAGGACTTTCAGACTCTGTGATCTGTTGCTCTAGTCCTTTGAGGTATAGATGGTAGACATTCAGAAAGCCACCCTCATGATTATCAGTTCTCAATTGCCTATGCAGTGAGAAGACACTCTGGAATTACAGCTTTGAAGCCAATGATTCAGATGTTTCCTTTAGTGGGTCATAAATTGGCAATGGTGGGAATGGAGATTTTGCTGAAGAAGTCAAAATGACTATGGATCTACAAAAGCTGGGACTCTGTGGAAGCACTAAGCATTGCTTCATTATTTTTCTGTTTATTTTCAAATTTTTCTTCCAACAGGTTTGCTAAGGTGAAGATATTTTTATTTTATGATATTCGTTGTCACTTCACTTTTTAAAATACAGTTAATAGTGCCACATTAATTTGTAGATCTCAAAGCCCTTCAGGTGAATGTTGTTCTCACCTTTAGACAGGTGGAAAACTTTAAAAAAAGGATTCACTTTATGTGTGACTTTGGAGTGGATATTTTTCCTTTGCTGTCAGGAGGAAATTTTTTAAAATCTGTTCTGTTGACACCACTGCAATATTAAACCTTTTTTAAGCTATTTTAGTAAATCGGTTCTTTGGTTTATCCCAGTTGCACAGCTTCAGCAAATCCTTTTTATGTGAAACTTAACGTAAAAATGGTTGCAATACATTTCAAGCAAGAGACAAGATGAGCACTTACAGACATCTTCTTAAATGACCAATTGATTTGTTGGTGACTCTGATGAAGGGCAGTGTCCCCTAGTAAGGAGAGATGAGGTAGCCACATAATACTCTGATATCAGTGTTTTTGTGTTATCATTGTCTGTGCACACCGATAAGAACTGGAATGTTTGTCTAAACCATACTTTAGTGTCTGTCTTGATTGCTGCTTCTCAAACCAGCCATGTTATGAATTGGCCATTTATCACTTCAGAGGGAATGAAGATCCTCAGACTCGGTGCTACAACTGGTCTGTAATGAGGGTCTTTTCAGATAAAAACCCAAAATGTAAGATGAAAACAAAATAAGAGCTATATTTTTCTAGCCTTATGTATGTGGGAGAATCAGGACAGTACATACAGGTCATGGTGTTTACTGCATACACGTTGTCTGTTGTGACAAACTGGCTGCACTTGAGCAAGTTCCCCTGCAAAGCCATTTGGTTGTCTTACTCTGATATACCCAGGAGGAAAATAGCTGTCAGTGCCTTCTCTAGGACACAGTCCTGTGAATTAGAGAAGTAGTAAAAGTCACCACTGTGCTCAAACAAAAATTCAGTGAGGACCAAAGCCTCACTGTGTCTGAACTTCAAGTCTAATTTAAAAATTGTTGTATTTACCTGTGTTCTGTAGCATTCCACACTACACTTTGTTTGTTTTCTCTAAGTTTTATATAAAATGATTAGGTTTGTTTTGGGAGGACATAAAATATATGACCATAATTTACTGATGATAACTTTTAGTTTCAAGAGAGTCTCACTTTCCCCCAGCACATTTGGCAGCCGAACCAGTTTGGTTTTATTTGCTTTATAGAAGAAAATAAATGGACAAAGGTTTTCTAAATTGCTAAGAAATGGCTGAGACTTGGTGTCTTAAATACATATTGAGTTTTCCAGTTAAATGCCCTGTTTTCAACAGCTGTACTCTAGCAGTTTCTTTGGAGTTTGGAGAGAAAGCCTGAACAAGTGATGCTTTTGAAAACCAGTCCTGTTTGTCTTCTAAATTCATTCTTGACACCTTACTAAATGGTCTGTTTTTTGGGTGCCTTACTCTTGTAAATATTTCTGCTAACTTCAGTGGGAGCAGCTAGCTGCTTGGTGCTATCACCTCAAACTCCACTCTTAACATAATTTGGCATTTCCCCTTATGACTTTCTCATAAGTATTTCCATATTTTGATCTCTATTATCCAGTTGCTGATTTACTATCCTTTTGCAGTCTCTACAGTACAAGAGATTTCACATGATTATTTGGGATTATGTGTTGTGTCAGTGTATGTAATGGCCAAGCGAAGATGTTATTCTATATGAAAGCTTCTGAAATCACTGTGGAACCTCTTTAAAATGTAAAAATACTTTCAAATTATAAAATAGGTCTAGGTCTGTAAAGGTATCTGGTCCTTGTGCAATTAACTGATCAAAAAAGTAACATATTTACTAAAATTATGTGATATCTCATTGTTCTCCTGTGTAGTCTATGGGGAAAACCAGTTTCCTCCACAAAGAGTATCAGATCTTGGATGAAGTGTTCTGAGATGTCTTAGTGTGGTGGGAGGGTTTGGGGCAACGCATTGGTACACAGACTCTCTGACTCTTGCGGCCTTGGTCTGGAAGGAAACCTGATGCATCATATGTAAAGAAATAGGTAACAGAAAAACCTTGTTACAAATTATTATTATCTTGAGTGTGTTTTTCCTTATTAGTTTTTATTAGAGGCATAAATCCATTATTTCCTATTTTTAAAATATCATTGCTGTCTCTAAAAGAGTAAATATCATGACACAATGATGAAATAGACATCCTTTCACCTGAGAGAAAATCACACGTTCAGTGGGTAGAGGCTGTTCCATATTATGTTAGTGAGTGATGAATTACAGTTTCCTGTATGAAAGATTCATTGACCTCAACGTTGTGTCTCCCTATCAGCAGGCAGAAGATAGGCTATCTTTGTCAGAAGTGTGTGATGTAAGTGGCAGAATGCCAAATACATTGTCGTGGGAAGAATTTTCCTTGTCCTGATGTGAATCAGGGAGGCCTAAACAGCATTTTTCCTACAAGCTGTAAGTAACTGTAAGGGTATTCAAACTGCTAGGAGGCAGGCATACAAAACAGGTACCTAAACATGAATTTCGCAGTATGCCTGTGCAGTCTGTGGAAAGATAATTGCAGCCGAGGGGTCATTAGGTGGTTTGAGGAATATTTGGCAAGAACCTGCCTTTCTCTGATGATTGCCAAGGGGAACCAGCTTCCAAAATGCAGCATTTCAGTTGAGTGTACTTAGGTAAGGGGTGTAAGGCATCTAATGCTTAGTAGCAGAAAAGCTCATCAGAAATCAGATAATATCTCAGTGAGTGACCATGTAGTTCTTGGTTATGACATTTCTTGCCAGGAGGAAATTAATAACCTTCCTTCAGACCTCTAACAAGGGACCTTGCCCTCTGTGCACTGGCTCCTTTGACTGGGAGAGCCTGCTAAAGCAGCAGCTGAAGCTCTGCTCTGCTTGCTTCTGACCTTGGCTGGTGCACTCTCTACCCCCTCACATGAAGGGGTAACTCTTGGAGGAGGAGTAACTCTTGGAGAAGTCATTCCACATGACTGTGGTATCTTGCTTCTCTGTGGTGACACACAGCAGGCCTGCCACCTGGACAGTACTGCTTATTATACTGAGTGAATAAAAACAAAAACAAAGGTGTTAGATTTTAAAAATTAAACTTAATAATTAGGTTTGAAGCTGTGCTTGATTTGCCTCCTGGTTTTGAGTCTCTGGAGGTCTCAAGATTTTCTTTGCCTCTGTGTGAGCTGGATAGGAATGATTTTTAAATTAATCCCAAGATTCTCATATTATTGCATGACTCTTGGAGAAGCTGCGTCTTGAGACTCTCTCTGAGTCAACAGGACTTCAGGATTGCTCTCCCTACCAGAGATTGATGATCAAACCAGAAATCAGACAAAATATGCTTACCTAGTGCATGGAGAAAACTCACTAAAGATAAAATTGTTTTTTGCAGCTGAAAGCAGGTGGGAAAAGGTTCTTTTCTAATGTGTGTTTCACTGTTAAGGTGCAGAAATGGTTGATGTGGAACTACAATATCTAAAGATGCAACAACATCTTTAAAAGCATTAACGAATCAGATTATTTCATCCAAAGTACTTGTTGCCTTTAGCATTGGAGACAAACAACACTACTACTTCCACAAGCATACTGTTTCAAACTTGGCTTTCCCTTTTCCTCTCTAGAAAGTGCTCACTTGAGAGCAGATCATAGATTTGGAAAGCCTGTTGAATCCTGAAATTCAGCTTTGTTTGAAATATAACTTCATTAACCAAACTGTAAAAAAATGTCTTTTGCTACCATGTGATAAGTAACAACTGGATGATAATCACACAGAGTAAATAAAATGGTTTGTGTTTCATAGATGAAATTTGAATGCAACAGTGTACTTTTATGATGCCTATTTTTTCTACCAGTGTTATAGCGCCTGGCTTCTTAATATGTTAACTTCACTTTGCACCGGTCTCAGAGCATTAAACAACTATAAAACCCTAATGAACAGGCTAGCTAAGAATACTCATATGTATTTCTCAATGATATGGCAATGTTAATGTCTGATATTAGATCTTTTAGGACAGGAATGTGTAGTTACTGAAAGAGGTGGATGCTCAAAACATTGTGAGTGTCTGTGGGTTATGAATATTGTTTAGAACAGCCCTGAAACTGCTGTAAATGTCTCCAAGGAGCTGACTGAGGAGATGTAGGACAGAGCACATGATTATGGAACTGCAAATGGGTCTAAAATCCCTATTTAGCTTTTCCTAACCCACATCCTGATCTGACAACAGCTTAACTATTGAGTTGCTAATTGTTTATAACTTTTCCTTTGATTCCTGCAGCAAAGCAAAGGCACATTTCGGTGGTGCAGTGACTGGTGCAGATGGCAAGCTAACTGGCACCTCGGATAAACACAGTGAATGCCAGGTAGCTAAGAGAATGTGAAAAAAAGCAGCATATAAAGCTAGTATGAAACTAGACACAAATGTTCCAATTAAAAAAACCCTTCAGATTGTGACCAGCAGCTGCCCAAACAAATGCCTCTGTTAAATCAGACAGAAATAAAGCTGACCTGCATCTACAAGGAGCTTACAACTTGTTAGAAAAATGGCCTCTTTGTTGAAACTTAGCATACATATTTTACCCTGCTAACGCATTTCTTCTTCTTAGCACCTAAACCAAATTTGATCTGCTATATGCTATAATTAATATTTTATCTGGAAGTCAGAGGAAAAATAATCTTTTGATATATCTTGACTGATATATGACCTCATTTTGACAATGCAACATCACTAACAAATGCTTTAAAGCAAAGGAAGAAACATTTCTTGAGTTCACACAGTAGTGATCAGAAATAATTGCATTTTTATAGTTCATCTTTTATGGAGGATGCTTTTGTGAGAAAATTGAAGATAAAATTTATCTTCAGAGGTGAAATGAAGGAGGAAAAAAAGAGGATCTCAGTTTTTCATTCTTTATTCTTAGTCATCAGGATTAACTGCTGCATGTTTATCACTAGAGCTCCTATTGCTTCTCTGCCTCTGGCACTCTCATGGAGAAGGCAATGTGAGCTATACATGAGGCATGTAGCATGGCCACCAGCTGCTCAATGATCCTTGAGGTGATGGGAAAACAGACAAGCCAGAGCTGTGGTATTTTCCAACCACTTTCTAAAGGTAAGCTGTCGTGGTTGAGACGGACAAACGACATAGACCAAGTTCTTCCAGAATGACAATAGTAGATGCCATTTATTGCCACAAGTGCATTTTTATACAGTTTTATCAATTAATGTGTCTCTTCACTATTGATTACAAGTTACAGCAGTAACATCTCATTGGCTAATTTTGCTGTCAGCAATGTTACTCTTCTACTCCCTTCTCTCCACGGGTACACCTTAATATCTCCAGATACTCCTTTACTCCCATCTTTCGCACAGGTAGGCCTTAATATCTTCAAGGCTAATTTCTGTTCCCATGCCATCTGTCAGGGAATCCATGGACCCACTGTAGTCCCCCACAGTAAGCTTTGAACAGGATGGATTATAGAAATGTGACAAGGTTATGTAGATTAGAACATACAGTTCTGGCTGCTTGCGTGACAGTGATAGTTTCTCAACTCTAATAGTCAAAGTAGACCTGAAGATTATCACAGAATCACAAAATCACAGAATGTTAGAGATTGGAAGGGACCTCAAGAGATCATCTAGTCCAATTCCCCCTGCCAGAGCAGGAACATCTAGATGAGGTTACACAGGAAGGGTTCCAGGTGGGTCTTGAATGTCTCCAGAGTAGAAGACTCCACAACCCTCCTGGGCAGCCTGTTCCAGTGTTCTGATACCCTTAGTGAGAAGAAGTTTCTTCTCAAATTTAAGTGGAACCTCTTGTGTTCCAGTTTGAACCCATTGCCCCTTGTCTGACCATTGGTTGTCACTGAGAAGAGCCTGGCTCCATCCTTGTGACACTCACCCTTTATATATTTGTAAACTTTAATAAGGTCACCCCTCAGTCTCCTCTTCTCCAAATTAAAGAGACCCAGCTCCCTCAGCCTTTCTTCCTAAGGGAGATGCTCCACTCCCTTAATCATCCTTGTTGCTTTGCGCTGGACTCTCTCATGCAGTTCCCTGTCCTTCTTGAACTGAGGGGCCCAGAACTGGACACAATATTCCAGGTGTGGTCTCACCAGGGCAGAGTAGAGGGAAAGGAGAACCTCTCTCAACCTACTAACCACCCCCCTTCTAATACACCCCAGGATGCCATTGGCCTTCCGGGCCACAAGGGCCCAGTGCTGGCTCATGGTCATCCTGCTGTCCACCAGCACCCCCAGGTCCCTTTCCCCTACACTGCACTCCAATAGGTCATTCCCCAATTTATAATGGAAGCTGGGCTTGTCTGAAGCCCAGCTCCAGCTGCTGTACATCTCATAGTTAAACTCTCACTACCTGTTCATCTTGGTTAGACTGGTCTTACTGCTACTTTTCTGTGACCTTGACACTTTCTGCAATGTCTCAGATTCACTTTGTTTTGATGGTTTTAAGCATAGCAGTTCTGTCAGCAGCAATCCCTCAGTGCTCTGCTTCTACTTCAGAATCCTTTTATATCTCTCCTCATTTTGTCAGGGGCTAGCCTAAAAAGTAGTCTACAAGCTGGATTGGACAAAACCTCTACTTTGAGTATCAAATTTGCCAATGTGGATGGCTATAAGTGGGCTGTGTTGTAGCAGGATGGCTTATGTGGTTCGGAACAGTTGAGAACTTCACTTAAGCTTGACCCTAAATATTAACATGGGCAGATCTTGTGTCTCCTTTTGAGGTGGGTTTTTTATGTTTTCCAGCACAAACCAAGTCCTTGTGCTTTTTATATGGAAGATGTATCTTCTGTCTGACTTGCATAGTCAATCTTATTTATGTTGAATGCTGTGAGAAGCACTGAAGTCAAAGAGACTGGGTCAATGGGAAGGGCAGGGAGTTTATATTAAAAGTTCAGTGGAGATGCAAACATATAACTGCTGTTCTACTAGTTTCTGAGCTTTCTCAGCTTCTATTAAAGGAGGGAATTGATCATCTTGGAGAAATGAAACTTGGGTTTTCACCTTTGTGCTGGCTGCATTACAAGTCTTTCATCTAACTTTGGACACATGCTTTCATATGACTGCTTGAACTCTCTGAACAGATAATACTCATAGTGTGCTCTTGAACTACCTTGCCTAGAGTAAATTGCTATCACAGTGAAGAATCTTCTCATAAGCAGATACTTATCTAGTATGTACTTGAAACCCCTGGTTTGTAAACATGTGGTATATTACAAGAGGAACTTTTCTCTTAAACATTTCTTAACTTTTGAGAACTTCTTACTTACAGTAAAGTGCTAAGGGGCAAATCCTCAGGTAGGGCAAATCAATGCCTCTCTATTATGTCAGTGGAAACAGTCTAGATTTGCAGCTACTGAACATCTCACCCTAGATAGTGATTGGATTTTTTGTTTTCTAGTGGAAACAGTGCCTGAATAACTTCTGCATTCTATTTACTTCCTCTTTTCCTTCTACACACACACAAAATTTTGATTCTTTTAATCATAAATCCTGTAGTAGTTTTTTTCCACTATATAATAAAATCCCTTAAGAGCGTTTATGGAAGTACACTCTTTTATTTATGCAAAATTGCTGCCTTCTTCGCTTTTGTCTCATTTTTCATGGTGTTCAAATTAAATATTTTATTCACTGGTTGCAGTTGTGCCCACTATGCATATCACTTCATCATGATGGAATGAGATTGATGTGCTGCTTGGTAATCACCTATCTATACATGCCATCTTTGTCAATACTGGTTCATTTTTCTTTTTCTTTGCCAAGAGGCAAGTGTAGAAAATCAAATAAACTTGTATAAGACTGTTTCAAAATTAAGTTTATTACATGAAATTTGAAAAGTGGTAGCAAAATAATGGGAGACAGCTGGACCAAGTCCAGGTCCTTCTTGGAATGTTCCACACTATTACCAGTTGTTTTTTTTGTCAGTGTTCCCTGTAGTGTTTGCTGAGTAAATATTATCAACATTAAAACATATTCAGCTTGAAGAAGAGTCTACAAGTGTGTTTTTGCACCGGGAAATTAATATTGTAAAACTGCCTCTCTTTCCATTTTAGTGCAGACAGCTTTGTTTTAATCTTTCTTTTTAGCCATTCAAAGACTGTTTCTTAATAGATCTTACCATACATATGTACAATATGTTGCTTTTATGATGATATGTATATGATCATACGGTATCATATTTTCTCCATCTTAGACTCTACTAGAAGTATATTTCTTGATGTTTTTGCTAGCTTTTTGGAGCAATTGCTTTTTAAATTTTTTACATTGATTAGGATGGGACCTAGTGCTGGCTCATGAATACAGACAGAATTAAGCTTGTTTCAGTATGGTTTTGTTACAATGCAGTCATGTTGTATTATTTTTAATGTGTTCAATGTATAAAGAAAATGTTAATAATAAAGGCTTTCCCAACAAAGCTGTAGGTCTCCTCTGACCAACAATATCAGAGGGACAGTGTAGACATATAGTCTTATTTCTTATTTGAGACCATATATACGTATGTGTATGTGTAGGCTTGAAAGAAATGCTAAAAGTCAGGCTATGGTGCAGCTTCAGGACTTAAATACAGCATAGCTCCATTATGGCTTTTCTTGGATGTAAAGTTAGCATGTGAGTATTATGAATCAAAATATGGCTATATCAGTGACTATTAATCTTAGCAGAGTCATTTGCAAAATACTCAGTTTAAAAAGTTCTTTTAGTGTGAGTCTTTGTGTGCTTAGAAGGAACATATGTGAAAAGAACTGGCTTAATCCGGTCTAAATGTAAGCATCAATGTGCCTTGCTCCAACAGCTCCTTAAGAAAAATTTCAAACTAGAATTCAATTATTTCAATGTCTCCTGCCCCAATCCTGCCTAATTTAATAAGAGAAAAGTGTCCTTGGATATTCTCTCACTGTATACTTCTCAGTCAGCCCATATCAAGAACTGGGGAGGATCAGCAACAACAGGTAAGGATGTTACAAGATAGTCTGGAGGGTAATTCTGCAGTGGGATTATATGTCATGCCTGGTGACAATTAGTGATGATTTATTTGTGTACATATCTGCCGTTTCCAAAGCTTTGCATTCTACTATAAATAACTAGCCATAATGACTTCACTGATATTGCAAAAACTGACATGACTGTGCAGCGAGTCGATTAACAACATTAGCAAAAAGATTAGATTCTGCAAAACTAGAAAGTGTTGTTTTTTTGTTTTGTGTCGTGTTTTTTTTTTTTTTTTTTTAGATTTAAATGAATCTAGAATACCTGCAAAAAAAGGAAAGATACAAAGATAACAATAAATAATTGAACATGTACACTAACTTAATAGTTGTCACTCTGCTTTGTAACATGGTTATTTAAAAACTGGTCATATCAGCAGAACAAGGACTTTCCATTTCAAAGCATGATGAGATAATGACATTTAGCTACTCAGCAAAGAAGAACCTTGATAAGCTTGAGAAGTTGGCCCATGTGAACCTCATGAAGTGTAACAAGGCCATCTGCAAGGTCCCACACACGGATGATGGCAATCCTAAGCACTGATACAGGCTGCATGGAGAATGGATTGAGAGCAGCCCTGAGGAGAAGGGCTTGGGGGTGTTGGTTGACGAGAAGCTCAACATGACACAGCAATGTGTGCTTGCAGCCCAGAAAGCCAACTGTATACTGGCCTGCATCAAAAGAAGCGTGACCAGCAGGTAAAGGAAGGTGATTCTACCCCTCTACTCTGCTCTCATGAGACCCCACCTGAAGTCCTGCATCCAGCTCTGGGGCCCCCAGCATAAGAGGGACATGGACCTGTTGCAGTGAGGCCAGAGGAGGCCACAAAGATGATCAGAGGGCTGGAGCACCTCACCTATGACGACAGGCTGAGGGAGTTGGGCTTGTTCAGCCTGGAGAAGAGAAGGCTCCAGGGAGATGTTATAGCAGCCTTTCAGTACCTAGAGGGGGCCTACAGGAAAGTTGGAGAGGGACTTTTTATGAAGGCATGTAGTGGTAGGACAAGGGGTAATGGCTTTAAGCTGAGAGAGGGTAGATTGAGATCAGATAAATGGAAGACATTCTTCATTATGAGGCTGGTGGGGCACTGGAACAGGCTGCCCAAAGAAGCTGTGGATTTCCCAGTCCTGGGAGTGTTCAAAGCCACGTTGGATTTGTTAAATAAGTTATTTCCTTTACTTTCATAGAATCATCTCAATTATCTTTTAAGTAAGTGAAAAAAAATTTTTCATTCTTCCTTATCAGGTTTTCACTGATTCACCACAAATGCAGAAAAATAGATAAGTATTACTCTGGGGTCCAGGCTATGGCATCTGCTATTCCATGTGTTTTATGTAATTGAGAAACGGTAAATATTATTTGTGCTAGTCTGGATAGAAAGACTTCAAAGGCACAACCTGACACAAGCTAGTGAAGTCTGTAGTGTTTGACAATACTATTATTATCTAGAGACAATGTGAGGTGCATAAAATGGAAACTTCCTGGAGTAGAGAAAATATTAGTGGAACTTTTGCATCTATACATGTAATATGTGCTGCCCTGAAGTGGTAATGAGTGCATAAATTGGTAAATATAACTAGTGGGGACATATTTGAGCATTTCAAGGCTAATCTTTTGCTTTGTGTCTTAAAGGAGGATATACAAGAAAATTAAGCTAACACTAGGAGAAGAACCATTTAGTTGTATCAGAGGTGTCTTCAGTTTATTTAACCTTTGGAAGATAGACGCACATTGCATCAAAGCTGGAGCACAAGCTCTTGCTGACATAGGCCAGTCTGTAGGTGGGCCACCATGGCCAACGCTCTTCCATCTTCCACTGTTGCTGCAGACAGTGGAGCCCTGCGCCACAGAAAGAGTGTAAGGGAAGGAGAATGCAAGTTGAAAAGAGGAAGAAGCAGTGAGAAAAACAAGCAGAAGGAGAATAAGTCTTGGTTTGCTACCAGAAGGTGACCAGAGGAGTGAAGAGGAACATCACCAAGTCTTTAACACAGCTGTTTGAAAGAATATAATTCCCACTTGTGACAACTTAAGGCTTTCACATATTATATAATTTGTCCTTCCACACACACTTTTGGATAATAACATTCTGAAAAGCCACCAAGGCTCTGGTCAAAAGGATGTATTTTCTATTCTCATTTTCATTCCTTTCCTACAATCCTCTTTTTCAAATGACTAGACCATGTAGTCAAAAACTCAGATATCTTTTACAAAATGATGCTGAAATCAGAAACCTCTTGCAAACCTTTCAAGTGAGTGGCAAATACCTGTCATCAGAAAAAAGGTGTTCAGCATGTTGTGATCAGATGTAATTTTTCTATTGTTTATCTGCAATTTTTGTAAGGTTTCTACAAAAATGAAACCTTATATAACAGTCTGGACGGTATTCAGGCAAATAGATATGTATTTCATGTCTCCATTTGTAGCAGCTCCAATTTTTTTACAGTAACATCAGGATCCTAGTGGAAAAATACAGTAAAGAGTTTTCTGAAGAAATAATTCAACAAAAATTTGGAATATGGAAGCATTTGAGGGAAAAAAAAAAGAGAAAAAACGGAGATATCAAAATAGTAAGTGTAAGTGCTGCTTCCCAGCTCTATTTTGTGGAAAAAATTAATGAAAAAGCACTAAAAAAAAAACTCACCTGAAAACCCCCAAACCAGAAAGGTTCAAGTATCTGTTAGTTGAAAGGAATGAGCAATGGAGATGCTGACTCACATGAATGCAGAGAAAAGGAACAAGGCTGCATGGAATGGTAGGTTATCACTATTATTTCATGAGTTAGATAATCAATGCATTCAATTTTAGTTTTCTAATAATTGAATTCCTAACACTTAAAAGTAAGTCTCAGAAATATTAAATACCTGAGAATATGTACCTTTGACTATATTGTACACTGAGAACAGGTGCTGATGTTGGAATAGGTCATATTTTTAGGTCATGTGCTCTTCTGATTGGCTGATTACTCTCTAGTTTCTTCATCGTTTGATATTTCTCCCTCTGCAAAAGAAAACCAGAGACATTGTGCATGCAGAGTAGTGCAGTGAATATGCTAAATCACTGTATTGACATGCTGTTAGTTCCACTCACTAGACTTTGCTTTTGGTCATTAAGAATGCCATCAATTTGAAAAATGCTTGTAAGGTCTAACAAAACTCTTAGGACACTCTACACACAGGGGGCTATTTGTGCTGTGTGATGGAATACAGGGAAAATTCAGTCTGCTGGGAACTGAGGAGTGGCTCTCCATGGCAACCTTTACTCTTAGTCACCTAAACAATAAGATGACAGTGAAAGATACTATAGCCTTACTGTAAACTTCTGCCTCCTAGGAAAGACAAGGGACAACAGAGACTTCCTACAAAATAAGTCAGGCCTCAGCTTTTTTTTGGAAGTAAAATCTGTAGAGGTGAATGGATATTCACCTTTCATAAGCACCAAACCTGGCTTAAGGTCAGTCTCAAACCTAATTGTTAGAGCAACTTCTGGATGAGAGTAACAGGAGCTCCATTAAGGACATACTTGCTAAGTATCAGAACCATCAGACTCTGGTACAAAGCCTAAGATGTCTGGTTGCCTTGTTTTTTATGAATTTTTTGTTGTTTTACTTTTGGTGTGTGGTGAAGTCTGTACCTTCTGGATATTTTGGCATTGTTCTGTATCCCACAGGGGCTTAAGAAGGACTTGCAGGCCTTGCAGCTCTGGCTGGGCTGTTCTGAGCAATCATAAAAGCAGAACCTGTCTGTATATATGTAATTTTCAGATGAAACAGGTAGCTCCAAATGAGCTCAAGGGCATGTAGCTGCTGAACAAGGAACTTCTTTTTCGTAAATTTTGGGCTTAAAGATGAGTTGTCTCTGTAAGTCCTGTGTTAGTTGCATAATTCTCAATTTTTGTCAGGCTTTGAGTTGACCCAAGAAGCAAACATTGCTTGAATCTAACAGGACATCTTTGAAATATTGCTGTCAACACTTACTCAAAATATATGAAGGAAACCTTTTTCTCTGAACAGAAGTATTACATGCCCAAAGGAAGCAGGCAGTCCATTATGGTGTTTCAGGTATTCTTAAAATGAAAATCATTGGTTCCAATATCAAGCGCTAATCTCCTATGTTACAAGTCAAGCTTTTTTTGTCTCACCTTTCGTATATATGCCCTCATATGTATTACCCTCATATTCATGTATATGCCCATATATAAAAAATAACAGTTGTTGATGTACTAGAAATAGTATATTCTCCCAGTTCTTTCTTAGACAAAAGTGTTCCTTTCCTTAATCTTCCCTCATAGGTCAAATTCTCTACAGTTTTTTTCAGCCCACCTGATGGTGATTTCTTCTGGATGTTAGTTCTCTGGTTTGTATACTAGAACATTAGAATTTATTCTATATGTTAGAATGGACTTACTAAAGCCCAAATATATCACAGATGTGACTTTTCCCTTATCTGCCTAGGCCAATAATCAAATAAATAAATTAGATTGATCCTTCTCCCCCCAGCCCCAGATCACCATCTTATTCTCTTATGCCTTACAGATGGATTTTTAGTAAATTGTCTCAATTTTTTCGAGCATGAACATTCAAGGGACTGGTCTGTATCCTCCCAAGCAGAGATATTTTCCATTTTTGAAGTGTGAAATTGTGATTGCCCTCTTTTAATCTTCAGGGAATTCTACTATCCTTCATCAGCTCTCCAAGGTAAGTGCTATGATTCAGAGATTACTGTGGCTGCTTTGTTAAGTATACTTAATTGAAATTCGTCGGACTAAGCTAAATTGAGTGTCTCTGTCTTTTTTCACTCCTTTCCCATATTCAGGAAGACATGCCTATCTCCTTTAAAAAGGTAATTTAATTAAGTGTTGGATCATAGTCAAAATATATTTGAAAATTTAAAGAAGGCATAAGATACCTCAGCCTTCTTTCAATCATTCATTATTTCATCCTCTCCTTAATACTTCCTTTTACTTCTTTAATGTATAGTGTATTTGTAGAATCTTTTCTTGTTGCTTGCCCCTTGTTAATTATAACTCATTTTAGCCTTAGCCTTACTGAGTTTAACCTACATATCTGAGGAATTCTTTTATATTCTTAAGAACGTGCCCTCGTTTTCATTCCGTGTGCAGTACATTTTTCCCATATTCGGATCATTAAATTGGTACTAATATAGTAAAAATATCTTCTACTAGACTTCTTCTCTTTGAGATGATAGTTTCTGTTGTGTAGTTGGTATCATGTTTCTGGTAATCACCAGATCTCTCACCTTTGTTTTTAAATTAAATTATCTGTACAAAAGGCCCTGCCAATAAATTATTTCTATTGATGTCTGCTTTCTCAAAGTGCTGTGCTTATTTTGTTACCCTCCTTTTTTTTTTTCTTTTTCCAACAATGTCTTTTCAACACAAATTATTTTCCAGTTTAGTTAGAATCAAATTTTAAAAAGCTATTGTTCTAATAATCCCCATCCCAAAGAAAATATTTTCTTCAGCACATGCAGCAAACATTCTGTGCCCCAGGGTGTAATTGTTCCAAAATACAGGAAGGAAAGTCATGATGCCAGTGACCAGCAGTCTGCCTCTCTCAGATTGTCCTTAGATTTGTCTCTAAACAACCATATCCAACAGCCTCTTATTGATTTATCAGTGGAGACATTGCCACAAAACTGTCTTTTCTTTCTTATTCTCACAACCAGAGCCAGTAAAATCGTCTTTCATTGGATGTATTTTTTTCTGAAGTTCAGAAAGCTCTCTTGATAAATAACTGCTCTACCACTGCATCTCAGGTACTTCTTACCCCACCCAAGATGCTTTCTTGTACACTTACTGTATTCCCCTAGGAGTCTGTGATACCAATTATACCAATTAGTTAAGCCTTTGAGGTATTCCTGTTTATTCCTTGTATTCTGGTTATGTATCTATTAATAGAAAGTATTTCAGATATTCAGTTGATTGCAAAGTTATTCTTTCACTTGCCTCATAGCTTCTTATTTTTTCATCTCACTTTCCAGATCAAGGCTGGTTTCCTATTGCTCCTTTGAAAGGGAAAAAATGGGTAAAGACAGCTCTGCTCTTTCACTCCTAGGATTTTGGAAGCTAAGCATGTATATTCACTGAGACACTGTCTTACTTGCACTGCAGACTGCATCTGCATTCCCACTCCTGTCCCCAGTGCCACAAACAGACTGCCTTTTTCAGATTATATGTGATAGCTCCAGGTGACAGTGACATTGCCCCTGGATTAGTAGTAGAAAAGTAGGGACTGCGCCAATGGATTTAAGTCTATTTGCCATCTTACAGTCTGATGAAACACAAAAGCATCTATCTGTAATATTTGACACTCCTCCTTTGGAGTAAAGTAAGGAGATTTACCAACTATCCCTAGTTCCAAAGCTGGAGTGATCGTATCTAAAAGAAAAAATGACAGCCTACTCTAAGTCATGCTTTTTTTTTTTTTTTTCTTATGGAAAATCACAGGAGAAAAATCAGATTTTTCCACATGCCTCCTTTGAGAAAGCTTTGGGATGGACCTTTTTCTGATTTGAAGGAAAAGGATAACATCAAGAGAAGTATTTGCAGTGGTCTAGGTGAAGATCCCATTTCTGTATTTAAAAGTAGAGATAGTCTCTATGGGTAAGCCAGAGTAGTGTCACTTTTTTGTTAAAATGTAATTCATTCAGTGACTGTCTAGAGAAATTGTATCTTTGGGTATTTCATCAGCCTGAGTTACAGCATCTCTTGGGAAGCATTATACTGAAATACAGCGCACTTCATCTCAAGGTCACTGACTCAGATCTGCCCTTAGGTGAAAGAGCAAAAAGAATACCCCTACCTGATGGCTTTTCGATGATAAACGTGAAGAGAGCCAATGGACTAAAATCAAACAGAGAAGTGCCCACATTGCAAAACTACCATCAGAGTCACTGATGTCTCAGCAAAAAGGCCAAGGACAAAATAGGCATGGAGACTCCACTTACTGCAAATTCTTTCTGGCAGCTGCTGAAAGTCAGTGAGGATGGAGATAGATGTATTCCCTATTACTGTACTGAGCTTTTGCGGGGAGTGGTGGTGGGTAGTGAAGGACTTCAACCTGTAACTTCTCCAAGACAAAAACCCCCCTGTATCAGGAGGCCATGTGTGCTCAAGGTCTCACCTGGGATTAGTAATTCTTATCATAAGATATGTGAAGCCCACCCACCCATGGTGAAGTGAAAGGTAAAAGTGTCTGACAGGCTAAAAGTGGTTTCTTAATCTGTTTTGGTAGAAACCTAATCCTGATGGGCTGTGCCACAATAACTTGTTTCCTTGTAGTGCCACCTGATACGATAAGAAGAAAAGTGGGATAAAGTCTGTTATATCTGAGGACAAGGCTTCAAAAATACTTATGGAGTAGCTCTCCAGGAGGTTCTAACTTTGAAGGAGGGATCAAGACTTACAGGATAACTATGGCGCATTGACTGAACTCAGTGAACTTCTCAACTGTACTCCTGTACTGTGCTTTGGTTTGCACTGTGGAGCAGTCTCAGAGCACATGAGCTGGATTATTTTTGTGTGGAACTTAACAGGAAGATGCACTCCAGGAGTTCACCAGTCGCAAGTTGGCAGTCAGTCTGTGAGAACAGAACAGAGCGTTTGATGTAGAAAAAACATGCAATCCAAGCAGGGAGGATGTCAGGTCCTCAGCAGCTTTACAGAACCACTGCTGCTGATCTGCACTGCTTGCTAGCATAGATGAAGCTTATCTGGACTAAGGGATTTGGTTACCCTGTAAGCACAGACTCAAAAAATTGTATGCAGTATATGCCTAAAAATTATATGGAAAAATAACGTTTTTGCTTGCACTCAGTTCAGTGGTTTTGATGCCTCTGTCATCTACATCAAAGGAAAAGAAAAATCCTAGTGGATTGAATACTTTGCACTTGTCAAGAGTATGTCAGGATGAAATGTGTCTTTAAACATAAAGTGTAGCCAGTCTAGTTCTTGAGCTGATATAGGGAGTTCTTGAAATGACCTTGGAGGCTGAGAATGAAGAACAGACATAGTAAAAAATGCTTGTCACCTTCTGAAGTCAGTGGTCTGGATTTGCCCATCAATGCATCACAGAACATCACAAGCCTTCATACTAAATACAGTCATTTTAGGTGGCTGTAGAAAGAATTTCTACAAATTAATGAGAATGAATTGTTAGCTTTGTTCTTTTTTTTTTTTTTTCCCCTTAACTTGGCAAACATAGCTTTTTACATTTCTGTACCAGAGATACTTGCAAATCTGCTTAATTGTAGCAGATCTGTTAATTACGAAAATAATTCAAAGGTAGGATAAAAAACCAAAAGACAAGACATAATGAACTTTAGGTTTTTTCCTTTTCTGTAATCCTGTGACAGTCATTTTTTATTCCATGTGAAGGAAATAATGTCAGGAGGATACTAATCATCAATTTGCTACAGCTGAAACTAGCACAGCTGGCAGATGAGCATTTTAATGTATTTCTAGATTAAGCAAGGCATTTTAAAGAAAACATCATGCAAAAATTCAATCTGCCATGGGTTTAAAATAAAGTCCTCATCTGTGCCATGGTAGAGTGAATAGCTACCTTATGTTTTATCATATTGCAGTGGATTATCTTTCTAATGAAGCTTGTATCCCCCTAAAGCATTCTTGAGATATTTTTTGTTCACATTGGTCTATAATAATGCAGTGAGTGAGTGCAGGAGTGGATTTTCCTTTAGTAAAGCTCTATCAGGACTCCTTTCCTAACAAATTAAGCTGTAAAAGAAAGCAATTCATATATGCAAGGCAAAACAAAATGCTGTATATTAATTTCAGTGAGCTATTTTATTTTCATCAAATTGTATTCTTTGCAAAATTAGTAAGGGTTTTGGAAAGAGAAGGAATTAGAGGTTTGTTTCTTGTTTATATTTGTTTTTATACCTCCTTTTCTCTGCCAGTCCTTAAATAACTCCACCATATAACAGAATCACAGAGTGTTAGGGATTGGAAGGGACCTCAAAAGATCATCCAGTCCAATCCTCCTGCTGGAGCAGGAACACCTAAATGAGGTTACACAGGAACGTGTCCAGGTAGGTTTTGAATGTCTCCAGAGAAGGAGACTCCACAACCTCCCTGGGCAGCCTGTTCCAGTGTTCTGTCACCCTCACTGTGAAGAAGTTTCTTCTCATATTTATGTGGAACCTCCTGTGTTCCAGTTTGTACCCATTGCCCCTTGTCCTACCACTGGTTGTCACCAAGAAGAGCCTGGCTCCATCCTTGTGACACTCACTCTTTACATATTTGTAAACATTAATAAGGTCGCCCCTTAGTCTCCTCTTCTCCAAACTGAAGAGACCCAGCTCCCTCAGCCTTTCTTCCTAAGGGAGATGCTCCACTCCTTTAATCATCTTTGTTGCCTTGCGCTGGACTCTCTCCAGCAGTTCCCCATTCTTCTTGAACTGAGGGGCCCAAAACTGGACACAATATTCCAGGTGTGGTCTCACCAGGGCAGAGTAGAGGGAAAGGAGAACCTCTCTTGACTTACTAACCATCCCCCTTCTCACCCCAGGATGCCATTGGTCTTCTTGGCCACAAGGGCCCAGTGCTGGCTCATGGTCATCCTGCTGTCCACCGGGAACCCCAGGTCCCTTTGCCCTACACTGCTCTATAACAGTTCATTCCCCAACTTATACTGGAACCTGGGGTTGTTCCTGCTCAGATGTAAGACTCTACACTTGCCCTTGTTATATTTCATTAAATTTTTCCCTGCCCAACTCTCCAGCCTGTCCAGGCCTTGCTGGATGGCAGCACAGCCTTCTGGTGTGTCAGCCACTCCTCCCAGCTTGGTGTCATCAGCAAACTTGCTGACAGTGCACTCTATTCCCTCATCCAAGTCGCTGATGAATATATTGAATAGTACTGGTCCCATATAGTACAACTTTGGATGGACTAATACAGTTGGAACCTAAGAGACTACAAATCAGTATTTGGCACTTCTTTAATGGATCTAATTTTCCATCTTGTGTTTCTTAACTCATCTATGGTCAAAGATTTCTCTACCTTCAAGAAACCCAGAGTCGAGGGAGAACTAGATCTTAATTACTCCTGAGAATTAGCCAGAATATAGTGGCATTAAACATCTGTAAGAAATGGCTTCTGAACTTTAGAACATGTAAAGAACATGTAAAGAGTGTGCAGAAAGCATCTATTTCTAGTCATTTGTGCCTGTTGTCAGAGGTTTGGAATATTGTGCACACCCTGTTTCACAGAGGAGCACTCGGAGGCTAAGTTGGAGCCGGACGAGGGGTTTCAGACTGCTTCGCCTTCTCCGAATCAACATGGAGTCAGTACTGACTGACTGCATACTCTTCCATAAATCAGACTGGTTATCCATGTACCTGCAGACAAGTATGATTGCTCTTGGGAGTTTATACCACAGGCTAATAGATCACACAAACAGGAAGCTGATATTCCCTCTTCTGTGCTCAGCAAGGGTTTCAGTCTCTTAATTGCAGTCCATCATGACTCATTTTATTGTATTAAATAGTGTCTGTATCTGAGATACTTCAAATAAGCTAAATACAACAGCAGAAGGATATCACTGCGGTTCTGAATAACCTTTTCACAGGAATTTTTCCTTGTGTGCCTCTCTGGGGGAAAGGACTGGGCAGAGGGCATTCACCTTTCCCTTGGTAGCGATAAACATCTACAGCCTAAACAGCTGGTCATTTTTTTGTGCTCTCTCCACCATGTATTTAAACCCTTTTACCTATTTGCCTGCTTTTTTTTTTTTTTTTTTTCCTTTTCCTTTTCTGATAAGAAGATGGCATACTCTTACTCCCTTACTGATGGCTGCTTTTTTCACTGTTCTTATAGAGCCTTTTCATGGACTTCTTCTTTTTGTTGTGGCATTGTTAAATCATTTATGTGGAGCTTGCCTCCTGTATCAGTCTCAGTGCCATCCCTTTCTTTGGTAAGGGCAGTCTGGCACTCTCTTTCCTCACCCTAAAAGGAATATTATCATTCTTAGTCAAGGACATGTACAAACTATATACTAAAAATCTGCTTCTGATAACCTTATCTTACATTTGAATATGTGTTTTTTAATCAAGGTGATCTAGTTGTTAAGACTGCATATTGCTTGTGATATCATGGGTTTGGATGGATGCTTTTTGGGGATGAAATACTAATTAAGACTGAATGTAATTCAGGTCCCATTGAAGACCAGTGGAAAATCCCCAGCTAAATCAGGTCGTCCCCATCATCTGTGTCTCTTTTTATCTCATTTCATGGCATTTCCTGTTAAAGATAAACTTTTGAAGGCAAAGAACCTAACAGTTATTCAAGTGTTAGAATAAGAATAACTAAAAGTGTGCATGGTTACATACTTCAGTGATCTGATACTGCTTTTTATCTTAGCCTCTCAGCTTTTGCCCCCTTCTATCATTATACAAGGTTAGCAGCTTGATGCCCCAGAGTTCTCCATTTGTTTAAGTTCTATGTGTAAGGAATACACAGAAAGAGGCAATGGTCGTTAGTCAAATCTGCAGGTGGCAGGCAGTTATTTAGAATAGTCAAATTCAGAGTTATAAGACATGTAGTGAAGTGAGTGCAAAGTCAATGAATGCTAAAAAAATATACACCGAAGGGAAAAAGGACAACGGCATATTGGCCTGCAGTAAGGGGTCGGAGACTGTCCAGATCTGATCAGCTCAGCTATCCTTCTGTTCAGTGGTCGGGTTTGCACTGTCTTTGGCACAGGTGCAGAGAACTTCCAAAATTGTGGTCAGGCACCTTGAACTCCCTCTCACTGTACCTGACCACTGGACTTGTGAACTCGGAGAGGTATCTACACAACTTCGTGGACAGTCTAATGAGGACCGGTGCTCACAGTGCCTCTGGTGATAAAAGCAAATAGGAGAGTAAGGCAGACAAAGAAGAAAATAGAAATTAATGTATACTATTATTCCCATGTGAGCTACTGCACAGGGGCCTTTATCCTATTTTAGGAAGGATATTGTTAAATTAAAGGGCAATCAGAAAAAGGTCATAGTGTGATTAGGTGTTTGAAAATCTCTCTAATGACAATGCTGAAAAGATGAGGAGTGTCTGTTTTAGGAAGACCTGTGCAAGGGGCAAAGAGAGAAAACTAAAAAATAACAGTTTAGAGATGACAGATAAAGAAATTCTGCTCTCACTAGCTCATAAAAAAACAGAAGAAAGAGATATTTTTTTTGAAATACGGCAAATTCAAAACTTGCAAAAGAAATACCTTTTCAGACTTGGTGGAACTAAACTATGGGATTTATAAAGGTGTTCCCATAAGTTTTACAAGAATAAGGAGCCTTACTTCTGGCTTTTTCTATGTGTATGCTGTTTTTCTGTCTTCAAAGTACCCCTTGGGTAGATTTTTGTCATATGAAAGAGCACACACTTCCAAGGAGGGTGGAGGAAGGGAAAGGTCTGGACCAGGCTGTACGTGGTGGTCGATAAGAAGAGTTCTGGGCTTTCAGGTACTGGAAGAAGCACAGCTAGATGTTGCTCTGAAGCTCCAGTGGCCATCCTGGCAGCTGGACAGAGCCCTGGCCATCTCCTGAGCTCCAAAAGGAGAAGCCAAAGCAACCAGTACCTTAGGGGATATGGGAGGGCAGGGGGAGATTTGGATCGTGGAGGGGCAGAGATCAAGGCCATTGGGAACACTGAAAAGTCCTTGCCTTGGTTGAGAGGGATGCCTAGAGGGGAGAATGGAGCTCAGGCTTCAGGGGCTGGAAGGTCTGAGGAAGGAAGCACTGGGAACTATTGTGGGTAGCTCCTACCCCGACATTTCTGCTTTTTACTCCTGTTTGCCAGCAGAGATAGTGCACAGCTTCTTCCCTCCCAGAACTGGTATTATCTCCTCCTTATCACCAGTACTCTGATTTTCTTTTTGGATTTAAAAAAGTAATTTAACAGATATAGACATGACAAATACTCAGAATTATAAGAGTAAATTCTAAGAGGAAGAAAGAACCTCATTACATGGGTTTTGAAATGCCCTTTAAGAAATTGGAGTTGGAAAACCTTTGTTACTGAAAAGCTGGTCACCATCTGCAGGTAAAGCAATGATCTTTGGTGAATCTGAGTCAGTACAAACACTCACATCATCACTCACGGCATCACAGCATTGAATGAAGACTGAAAGGGGGTTGAATTCCTCTGAAGAATGGCTACAAAATACATTATCCAAACTGGGAGTGAGTAAACTCAGTTTAACTATATTTCATTACAGTGGCAACATCTGTTCGCAACAAGGTGTGACCGAGTTCTCCTTGATCATGTCTCTGAGTAAGAATAGCAAAACTTTTCTGAGTGATACTGCAGAGCTGCAGAGGGGAGGAGCTGGTTGTGGGCCCAATTTTTTGAGGTAGTGAACAGTTGTATATCACACTGACTTCAGCTGGAGCTGTGGGTACTCAAGGGTTCTGGTAGTAATAGCAAGTTTCTGACTGCAGTGGCATTTTCCATGCAAGTGAAGACTCATTCTCCAAAGCTATTACTTTCAGTTTGGAATGTTTCCCAAAATTTTAATCAATCTTTATGGAATTACATTGTTATTAGTCACAAAATGTATTTTTTTACATTGATTATTTCTCTCCAAAAAGCAATTAAGTGATGCATGAAAGGCAGAGAAGTAACAAAATTAAATTCAAAAGGTTTAAGGAATAATAATTTGAATTATAAAAATCAATCACATTGTAAATGAAATCCAGCTGACTCAAAATCCCTTAATACAGCTTTTACAAACTTTTACTACTTATTTTGCTACTCCTCGTGTAGGAATGGGAGTACTCTGCATCTCAAAGTACTACCTTTATAACGCTTGGTCTATCTTAGAAAGAGTTAATTTCTATTACAGTGTACTGAGAATTCACTGCTTGCTGAAGATACTGCTTAAAGTGAAGAAAAACATAGCATGATAAATACATCAATAATCTGTAAGCGGGATTGCTAGGAAAGATTTGAGGTAAATGTTGGAAAAAGAAGACTTCCCATTATGCGAAATAAATGACGACATTTTTTGGAGAAGGAATTTGAATTCTCTATTGAGAATTTTGATTTTCAGTGAAAAAGTAACCTGTTGATACCGTAAAGAAAGCAAAATATAGTAATTTTTTTTTTTCTTTTCTTTTCTTTACAAAGCTAACTATTTATACCTGTGTCTTTTAAAATATATCTTGGTGCTTACAGGAGACCTGAATTCAAAGTCTGCATATGGGCTTTTTCTTCACTAGCAGTGAATGTAATGATCTGTAGTTTTCAAATTACTGTCTATAGACACTAAGGAATTTGCTAAGCCTGTCCTGACTGTCAGCAGAAAAGAAACGTTAATTAACAAGTTAGCCAGGGATGGGACCAGTGGTGGAGGAAGCGGCTCATGAGAAATGCAATTATGCAAAGTGCACTGTGAGATGAAGTTTCTCGATCAGCTAAGCCTCTGGGAAATTAAATGGTGATGGAACTTCTTGAAGTGTCCCTGTTTTGGCTGTTCTTCTTACTTTTATAGCACCTGGGAGCCCTTCTCCTAGACTCTGGGACCCTGATGTGTCAGGTGCTGTACAAACCCAGAAGAGAGATAGCTGTCCTTGCTCCCAGGAAACTTGCTGTATGAGAAAGCCACCTGGTGCCGCAGAGCAAATGAACTCAGGTCCAGCCCCAGGTATAGTTGTGATACAGATTTCTGGCCTAAAGCATCAGAGAAGCAGACTCAGGATTGCTTGAACCTGACATGTCCCCAGTATAAGAAAACAGATGGGAAGAAGACAGCCAAGAGAATACAAGGGAACAATGGGACAACTCTTGTCACCTTGATAGGCACTTATCTCAGCACACAGGCAGCCTAAATACTTTCAGATTTTATTATTTGTGCTGTGAGTACAGGTTTTATATACATCAAACCAAATCACTAAATAGCAATAGAAAAAGATGAAAACACAGGCTTTTTCCTAATGGTCTTCCTGCATAAAGATTTGGCAATGTTTATTTCTCTTGCACATAATGTGCTTAGCTTTACCGACTAGTGAATGAAGAAGCTGAAGTTCATATAAAATACAAGAAGTAAATGTATTATTTCTCTGATTCATAGTTTGGTTGCTTTCATTTTTCCTTTAGCAGATTATAAACCAAAATTAACATGAATGAAGATAGGTACCAGAATGAACAACAGAAGGCAACTTAGCAGAGGTGGGTCTTACAGCTCATATATCTTTGCTCTCAGTAGCAATTCATGAACAATAGCTAGGAGGCAGTAGGGGTAGAAACATTCTTAGTGTTTCAGCAAACAATTTAAAAAATATCTATTGGCAGTCTTCTTGCTCAGCTAAAGATTAGTTGCTCATGTATTTACTTTAACAGCAACGTTCACACTAACAGCATCTTCTCCTGTGCTAAATGCAGTGCTCTGAATGCCATAGATATGCAGTGCAGAATTCTGTGAAAATATATTATAGAACAGACTGATATTTAATACAGCTCTGCATGACATGGTATCTTATTTAAAAGAGGATATTTATATAACATCCTGCCAAGCAAACTAATACATTTATTCTTTTCTGTATGCATACTGCTTCTTTTGCCATTAGAGTTATGCATGAAGATAAAGCTTGAAACTATCATTTCAGTAAATGGAAATTTCTTTATTGACTTGAGAGAGTATGATATGTTCCTTAGTAGTATAGCAGAATAATCTTGTAATTTTCTCTGGGCTAGTTACTTGCAGCCAATTTTGCTGTCAGTCCTGCTACATCTGTTTCTGAAAAATCTGAACTCGTATTTACTGTAGTTCTCAGTTCATGAGTTAGAAAAACAGAATTTTTTGTTAGCCTTTTGAGGTACAGAAAAGGCTGGATTCTTTTCTTTAACTAGGCTTGTTTGTTTTCTCAGACATTTCTGTCTCCTGTTATCTGTTGACACACCAACTAAGCCTCTGGCCAGTTACACCAGTTGAAGTGAATGGCACGTCTCCCTGCAACTTCTGTAACATAAGAGAAGCATCAACTGGAGAACTGGTGGGACAGAATTTTATGCAGTATAATCTTAGAGGCTGTAAATTTATGTCTCTGTTATCTAATTCAAGTGCTTGAAACACTTAGCAGAAAAGCTGTCCTTGTGAGAAGCTTGCCTGTGCACTCTTAGCTGATCAGTGCACTATGAACAGATCTTGCTGCAAAAGGAATACATTGTTTTTAGTTCTCAAAAAATGTTATTTAGTTGAGACTGAACAAAGCCGATTCCAAGACACAATGCCAGTGAACACTGCTAATTCCAAGACAGATGATGTTCTTGTTGTTTTTAAGTTAAAACCAGGTTTGTTTGGGCAATTTTTTTTAAAGGGAGTTTCTCAAGCTTATTTGGTTAAACCAGTAAAAAGTAGGGCACAATTCTTCACTTCACAAGTCATATTAAATAAATCACAGATTACTCATAATTACAATGTATTTTAAAAATGAAATAAAAAACAACTTATCAAAAACAAGGGGTGGAACATCTCATAGATGTTTAAATAATAATAATAATAGTAATAGTAATCCTTTCCCCAAAGTGCAAGGACATTTCAGCATGGAGCAGACATACAACAACACTGTAAATCCCCCAGATTAGCATAGAGGTTTAATGTTAGTATATTTACCTACTGTATAGGAAATCCAAGAATTCAAAACATGCCAAAAACCCACTTATATTTCCTTATTCTCTGTTGTAAATTGCTTCAGGGGTGGCCATGCACATTTGGCCATATTCTTTTTAATGATCCAAAGCTATCTTGAAAGTAGTTTTTTGTTCTTTTTTCCAACCTAAAAATAGTCGCTGAATCAGCAGCAATTAGAGAAAACATGTGAGAACAGAGGGGGGGGGAGATCAAACCCTTAAAAAATGCATCGTTAAGAAAGACTGAGAAGCTTAGTAAATGGTATGTGAACTGGATTAATGAAAATATTCAAAATCAGTAAACACGTGGCACTGAGAAGATCTCAGGCTTATTAGTGGCTAAGAAATATACATATAAGAGTCCAATTAATGATTAAATTTGGTTTTACTGGCAGTTCATTAAAGACATCAGATGGCCAGTGAGTTATGGTGAGACAACTGTAGTCTTCAAACCAGTTTTGAGTTTGTTTGCTTCTTTGCTTGTTTTTAATGAGTTTGTGTATGCATGTCATAAATGGCAACCTCTTAACGTAGTTTTCTTCCATTGTTTAGAAACACCTAGCTCAATATGGTGAGCAGACAGGTGTGCTTGTGCTTGGGTGTTGGGTATCACACTCACAATACAGGATTCTTAAACTCTTTCCTGAAACCCATCTGTATTTCTATCGCACAATTGCTCCAAAGTGACTCAAGGTTGTGGCTTGACTAGGCAATATTTCCTATTTTAAATGACCACATACAAATTCTAGCCAAGCGATATTCTGATTCTCTAAGTGATACATCACATACACATACCCTTGGAAAGGGTAACAAGTGGCTTGCTTGGTGCATCTGCCTGCTCTGAGCCATTCCTGATATGGGATTGTTTCACTTCTTGTGGGAAACCTTGGCCAGAGGATAAGCCATCACCTTCCCTGCTGATCTGTCTATGGAAAGCATTTTCTCAGTTGTAATCCACATCTTCTCTGTCACACCTCACACTCATGACTACTTCTCCTGTAGCAGTAAGGAGTGCTCTGCTCCTCCTAACAGCTGCCTGTTATGTATTAGAAGGTTAATGCCTGCCTCAACCTTCTTTTCCTTAGGCATTGCATCTTCTTGTTTTTGAGACCTGTGTTGCCATCAGTGGTCTCTTCTGAACTCTATCACAGTCTGTCCTCCTTTTTTTTTTGAAGAGTGAGGTTGTCAAAACTGGACACAGTATTACAGTTGAGGGCTGGGTAGTGACAAGATTGTTTCACGTGCCTTTTGCAGCAGCATGACATGGATGATTAATATCCATTTTGCAGTCTATGATGACTCAAGATCCTCCTCTGCAGAAGTGCTGCTACTCATTTTTTATTAGGTAACCATATCTATTGAGGAGCAATATTGAACTCTTGTCTCTATTAAGCAGCATCATTTTTTTGCATATCGTATCTACTATTTGTACAAGACCATTTCTTTATTCTAAGCTTGTCCTCCAGTGCGTGGGCTGTTCTAAACAGCTTGGAGATATCAGCAAATCATCATCCTTCTCCTTTTTTAATTTGCTTTCTCCTGCATTTTCTGTAAGGCACTATCGAATACTAACCTTCAAGAGCAATTTTTCCAACCAGTTTTCACAAACTCCATTGTGTTTTAATCTAGACCTTTCTTTTATAATGGTATGTGAAATAATGGCAACATAAGATATTGAATGTCTCTTCTGTCCCCCTTGCCTGTGTCCCTAGAATCTGTGCACTCAGTCCCTGTTACTCTACTGGAGAAGGTCTGATGTGATTTTGTTTTAGAAAAAACAGCCCTGTTTATAGTCCCTTTAAAAATGAATTTGTTCAAATAGTTTTCTAAGACCCGAAGCCCCGTGGATCTTGTGTTGTTGGGCTCCTTCGCATTTCCTTTGAAAGATAAGCATTACATTTGTCTTTTCCCTGTCTTTTACTCTGATCTTACAAGTTCATAGAGATAACTCTCATTACCTGTAAGCTCAAATGGCCAAGATGCAAACCTCTGAAGTGAATGATTAAAACATCTGAGTGCATGAATGCAACCATAAAGTTAATTAACATTTACTTTTACTCTTATATCAGAGAAAAAGAGGTCTTAAAAGTAGAACAAAGCGTACTAGATGTATATGAAATAAACAGAACTAACTGAAAATTCTGTGCAAATATTTTACTGAAAACGTTATAAAACTTACAATAAAAACAATTCCTACTGCAAGTACTAATTATAAATCTATATTTCCATGTGAATATTTAGATTCAAACATAGATTTTTATTTTGTATCAGCTTTTAAAATATTTCCCCCTAAAATGAAAAGCAAAAGTAATCTCTGCATTAAGTAGTATTTTGGATTTCTATTTTGAATTAATTTAAATTGTCCCAAGTTGGGAATTGATGATATTGAGAGTTTTTTTTTTTTTTTCTTTTTCTTTTTTTTTTTTTCCCCAAACACGTTAGTAGTAGTTGTTTCACAGTGTAGACCTGGAAAATCTAGCTGCAAATGCCTACTGATGATGATGATGGGTCGGTGTGTTGATTTACTGTTGACATTAATACAAACACATATTCGCATGGCCTGTAAAAACTAAGTGCCCTAAAATACAAATTAAACACAGTGTAAAGAATGGATAAAAGAAGGTTTGCTAATTAAAAGAGAAAACCTGACAGTAAAGAGCTGTAGAGCAGCAACAGTGTTTTGAACAACACTGGAGGAGCATGTGATGAAGTGACATTAGAAAATCAAGGCTGATAGACACAACGTGGTGTGTATGAGAGACAAACAATCCTGATTTTACAGGTACAGTGATGATCTCTGAACTAGCTGTCACCACTTTGAGATCTTGGAGATGCAATGTATCTGCAAAAACTTCAACTTAATGTTTGGGAGCAAGCAAAGTGTCAGGAATTATTACAAAAGGAACTGAAGGAACGAAAAAGGATATATTATGATGTTAATGGCAAAATCTGTATTCCAGATTGCAAATTCGGTGTGTAGTAGTAGTTCTTCTGATGCAATAACTGTATAGAAGAACCAGAAGAGGTACTGAGGAGGAAAGCAAGCTGATCAATGGTATGAAATAACTTTCAACTGAGAAAATTACTGACTAGACCTGCCCCAACTGGGACTGATGGGGACATGACAGATAGAGCAGGGTAGATAAATTAACTAGGAAGATTCATGGTCCTTTCTTCTTGTAAATGAATTAGAAATTATTGAAAGGAATGATCAAGTCTCAGTTTCAGAGCTGACAGAAGACAGTAACTTCTTACACCACGCATAGGTCAGCTGGGGTGGTTGGCCACACTAAAAAGTATATGTTAGCTTTCAGAACTCTAAAAAGCAAATAAACAAACTAATGGGAAACATCAATCCAGGAATATTATTTCCTACAAAGTATCACTTCTGGCTCAGGAAAATCCTTGATCTATAGGTGATGTGAACTTTCAAAAAGTCCAGAGGAGTTACCATTGTCTGTTTACACCATTTCTATACCCTCTCCTCAGTGGTGTTGACTCGTGAAAGGAAATAGGAGATCAGGTTTGGTCACATGAAGTTTTTCTGTGGGTGCTGTTTTTCATTGTTAAGCTATTGTCCTTTGCAAGGCCAAAGTGAAAAAGATTATTAAGTTTGAAACATAAACATAAGCCGTGGGCTAAAATTGAACTTTCTCTGCTGATGTTTTTTTCTTTGACAGCAGACAAGTACTTTGGTTTTAGTAGTGAAAGAATTGTATCTTGTGCTTGATCTGTGCTGAGCTACATTTGTGACTTCTGTGATAATTTTAGATGGGCTGTGCAAAGATGAAATCTGCAAAATAGCAAGTGTTGAACTGAGCCTACCTATTCTGGTGGTCATTCTTAGAGATTTCTTGAGACATGCTTTGTAATTCCTAAAGCTGGCTTGGAAACAAAAAACACAGCTACCTTTTCTCTTTTTGTTTGCTAGGACAGAATGCAGGACTGTCCTTTTATTCTCAGTTCTGTTCAATATATGAGGTAACCAATAGCACAGCCCAAGTAATTTCATAACCATTTCTGTCTGTGTCTACAATAATGATTTTTTCAGTACTCTTTCATCATTTTGATCTCTGCTTCAACATTTTGAAAATAACACACTATCTGTTCGGCTTTACAAATGCTATTTTTAAATCATTGCTATCTTAAGCAATGACTGTCTCTGAAGAAGTGTGGATGCCTCCTAAAGGATGATACAGTGGTACAGGGATACCACATACTCCTGTCTCCAATTTTGTACTCAGTCTATAATCAGAAAACATTTCTTTCTAGCAAATTCATAATTGATAAATTTAAGTAAAAATATGGGAGGTCTTTCTAGTAAGGGCCTGACAGTGTCCATGCCCACTTAATATATTTCTCTCCCCTCCTTTTCTGCCATTGATTAACATACCTAAGAAGAAATGAAATCTTCTTCAGTTCTGTATCAATTTGGTTTTGGAACAACCTCTGATGGGGAGAAATGCATGAAGCATTCTCCCTAATCCACTCTTTACCTGGTAGTGGCAAATTGGACCAATAGAAACTCAACAATACAAAATTCAGAGATTAGATATACATGTTTGTAATTTGATGAACTGGTACTACACAACGTCAGTATTAAATCTAAACTTGTGCACTGAGCTCCTTGTAGTCACCCAGTGCTTTTCAGTTACCAGTTTCTGTAATTTTCTTGTGCTACAGAGTGAAATTTGATCCAAGAGGAATTCATAATTTCATCCTTAGTGTTCTGCAGACTGTTGAAGGCAATCGAATGTCTGTGATGCTAAATGTAGTTTTTCAAGTAACTTACAAAGAGGGAGTGAATAACTTCTTGTGTGTGCTTGTTCATAGAAAAACCTGCAGAATCCCCATGCCTTTCAATTAATCAATAATGACTTTTACTCTAAAAAATGGATTTTAGATATAAGCACTTGCTAAAAAAGTGATAGAGGAACAAAGTGTAACAGGAAGAGTCTTTCTCTAGTGGTTATTGTTGAAATAGATTGCTGAAAAAAACACATGGAGGGAAATTCATTGTCTTAGACTTTCAAATTAAGTGTTTCCATGGGGCTTGGGATGTAGAAGGTCTCAAAGAGATGAGTTTTCAATTTTGTAAAAACCAGGAAGTTTTGGAGATAGTTTGTGTTTATTAGATACATTAAAGTTAATATAGTCTGTGTTCAGTTCTTGAAAATGTTGCAAAGTAACAGTGGAGAATCGGCATGGATTTTTACATCCCATCTAAAAAGATGCTTGTCTAAGGGGTTGTTTTGCCAACCATTCTGGCATTTTTAGAGATATTAAAGTGATTTAGTTACTAGGATGGGAAGGATGGAAATCCTAAGTTCTTTTACACTCTCATAAAAATTCTAGTTCTTGTATTATTTGTTTGAGCAATAGGAAACTTTTGATGAAACAGCTATTTCTATAGCAAATGTCAATCCTTCCACATAATTTCTAGTTAAAGTCAGGTAGGGTGAAAATGACAAGCTCACATAAGCTTTTTTAAAATAGTGCTGGTCCAAGCATTCACCAAACTGTACTCTCTGGGTAAGATCAGTTTTGGGTAAAAATTCTTGGTGTGAATTAGACAGATCCTAAGACAAATCTCCCACTTCAGTAAGCACCTCGAGTGGTTTTCCTTTAAGGGAAATAGTACTGCTTATCTGTCATGAAAAGCCTTGAAGGGTGTTTGGATTTGCCTTTGTGTACAATGATGGAAAACTCTTGAATATTTTAAAACATTTTCTAGAGTTTGCCAGCATCTACACATACAACTAGATATGACAAGAACAAAGTCAAAGACCCAGATCACTCTGTAAGTGGAGAAAGTCTGGAGTTGAACCTGGATATGAGTGTCATAACATGTGAAAATAATATATAACATTAGGAAGAGGACTATTCATGAAGAATAAAAGAGATATGTGGGTATCTTTAGGATTTACGTTTTGGCACTATTATTTTGTAAAAATCAGAACACCGAGACTGAGTTAGACTAACAGTAAAAGCTGCAAATCATCAAAATTCAGTAAGCTGAGATGGCTGCAAAAATCCTTATCTTCTTTCAGTTGTATGTGATTAAGGTAAAGAACTGCTATGAGCTGAAAATCCACAGGACAGACATTTCTGTAAAGTAGCTCAAAAGTAAAGTGAAGTAAATCCAATAAAAGCACAGTATCTCTTGTCTAGTAAATGGATCAAAAATACATATTTCTAACACATCTAAGTATTTATTTTAGAAATGTTGACTCTTCCCTTAAGAAAATAAAGTATTTTTGACATCTTGCAGCTGCTACGAGATTTTCCTGTTGTTGAATACTGATTCATGGATTAAGGATAATGTGGGAATTACAGAGTTTAAAAGATGCCAGCAGTTTCTATTTTGTGTAAATAAAATATATATATTCAAAGTGTGATCAGTTCAATATTGTCTCTTCAGCAAATAGCTATATTGTTTTTAGGGAAAAAAATGGGACTGGGATAATGATGAGTTAACTTCAGTTAACTTCCTGTCATTGTCATGATTTTTCACAGATAATAAAGTCAGTTTGCAATCACATCATGCATCTATTAGCACTCCTGAGTGTATCTCATATGGTGCTCTGACTTCGAACACATCTAGCTTGTGGAAGTATTCTCTGTCCTGTTGCTGTCCCACTGCTGGCTGTCTGTGCCCCGAAACCATGCTGGCCATGGAGGGCTCTGGGAGCAGGTTTTGGCTGAGACTGAAAAGGCAGTGAGTACTTTGGCCTTTCCCCTGTCACCTGTCATCAAGTTGTCTCTCCCATTCACGATGCACACATGGGGGGTAGTCAGAGTAGTGGGTGCAGAAAACCCTCTTGGATGGAAAATAGATGCACCTGCCACAGAAATGCTGGAGTTGACAACCGTGAATTGTGGCTGTTCTCTTCATAGTGCTGGTCCCAGTCTGAAGACCTTGGCCATGCTCCCTGATGTCTCCCCTCTATTTAATCTCATTTATCAGAGCCCTGAGTCTCTTCTCCAGGTGATTGCTGCAGGTAGAGCTGGAGCACTCTATCCTGCTGGGAGTTTGTGTCCTCTTTCCTCCTGCTTTTTGGCTGCACCATCCTCCTCTCCCTTGCTTTGCCAATGTGTCCATTTTTCAATATAATATTTTAAGATTTTTCCATTTCATGCTCAGCATACAGCTTTCTCATGTAAGGTCAAAAGGAATAGCAGAAAAGGCCTGATTTAAAAGGGATGAAAGGGAATGGAGGTATGGTATACTCCAGCTATGTCCCTGCACCACGCTGCAGTTACAGAAAAGTCCAGTGTCTGGAACTGCTGTATGACTTTGCAAGGCAAAATATACAGAGAAGATAATTTCTAGCCCTGCTATGAAAAGGCCATTTTGTGCCTTCTCTCCTCTGAGTATGAGTACATTCTACTTCAGAAGATCTCAAGTTTCTGACCTGACTAAAGCCATGCTGAGAGCTGATCTTCCTGAACCTCAGACCAGTGCTGGGTTTTGATGTCTTCTCAGAAGGACATCTGAATGTCCTTCTCAGGGAGTATGAAAGAGGACAGATGAGCCAGTTCTGCAGACAAGAGAATAAAGCTTAAAAAGTAGATGACTTTGTTAATATTTAACATGTAAGATTCTGTACATGACTTTTTTTCCAAATCAGTGTTTCTGACACAAATCTAATATCATTCTTATAATGATTTTTTTCTATTATTTGTCCACTTTATGCACCTGGACAGTAGCTCAAACTATTTAAATTTAAAAAAATTAAAATAATCATTATATGCTCATCACTAACATTTAGTATTTGAACCATATAAAGCTATGAAGGCATTTTTAGCACTGTTTTAAGTTACTCAGAAAATGTCTCATTGGTTGACATTTTTTCAGGATCTTTAGTATGAAGATCTGTTTTAAAGAAAGAGAAAACAGTGAAAGATTATTCTATACTTCAGGTATTCTATCATTTTCTGAAGGTATGCACTGAGAAATCATTTAACCTCTGCAGAAATTCTTTAGCCAGAATATGCTACTACTATATCATTTGTCAGACCCTAAATCCTGTGCAGACTTAAAGACTGGTATAAAAACTATCCCTAACTGTTTTCAGATGAGAATGTTATGTGAGAATATTCACATGCTAAGATGCAAGATAGGCTTTGCTGTTTGTTTGTCTTTCACAGTTGTTGTGGGATAAGTTGAATTGACTGCTGTCATTTTTTTACTGGTAATCTGAGAATGTTGATATTAACCTTCTGTGTTTTGTAATGTTTTGTTTTGTTTTGTTTTCCAGACAGGGATAAAAATTGAAGAGCCCTTTTCTGGTGTGACTTTTCAAACAGTTGTGGGAATATATCTGAGAGAGCTGTACAGCTTCTCATACCCACTCAGTTCAAATTTTCTGATATGCATAATCTTTCTTGTGCTTCCCCATCCAAATGTAACCTCCTTTTTTGGGGGCTGGGGCTGCAAATGCAGCTTCCTCCCTCATGTTGCCCTTCCACTCTGAAAGGACCTCACATGTGGCCTTCACATTACAATATTACAAGCTGTTGAATTTGTACTATAACTGAGTTGCATGAAAATCTAAATAAGAAGTTATTCAGTCTTTATGTACAATACATTTGCCAAAGAGGCACCAAATGAAATTAGAAAGTAGCTATGGAAAACAAAAGGAAGGACGTTTTCAAATCACTGTTTCATTAATCCTTTTTTTCCTGTATGTGGATGAGAAAAGCTCAGGCAGGTTACAAGTCAAAGAGACCAACTCAAGCATAACATAATTTATCAGAAGCTATGAAATACAAAGATACCTGTTGTGATTCCCCCAGTCACAGCCCACTGGAAGCTGGAGGGACGCCATGGCAGTGTCACTCTGTGTCTCATATTCTTGGACCTTGTGGTAGAAAGGACACATAAACAGGTATTCCTAGGCTCTTATGATAGAGACCTGTCTTGCTTTTATTCTCACAGGAAAGGTCATTGATGCTGTCTCCAGAGAAAAAAGAGAAAACACGTAAGACTTGGATGGGTTGTAGAATTAATGATGCAAGGTTAAGCATTTCAAGTATTTTGACATTTCAGATTTCTTTTTCTTTGAAATTACAAAACACAGGGAGAAATGAGGTAGTGCTTAGCATTACTTACTTCTTCAGAGTCATATAGCCCTGAAAGTGTACCAGAATCAGAGAGTTATATTAATAGTAATTATAGTACTTGCTCTTTTCAAGATTGTAGACCTCTGGTATGAGAGGAAAGAAAAAAAAAAAAGAAATATCAAAATACCCAAGAATTGATATTAAACTGGAAAAATATGAATAATGTCATGACCGTTCCTAATGAACACATAATTTCTCCTACCTTTACAGATGGAACCTAGCAAGATCTATACAGTCCAGCTGTTCTGCAGCTGTTAGTCTTCCAGAATTCAGCTTCCATAGTAGAAGCCTGAGCCTAATCACATTTATACATGACTGTTGGCCTGGATACATGCCCAACCATGTGAAGATTTGGGTCATTTCATTACAATAAAATATATAACTAATATTATAGAAATAGCAACAAAATTAAAAAAAAAAAAACAAAACCAAACCTGAATCACTTGGCAATATTTTTAGGTTTCTGACTTAGTTTTCTGTGTTGAAATGCTTTTGATATTTTATCAAGTAAACTGTAAACCATTAAGTAATATATAGTAGTTTCTACTATACTGTCTTCAGTATAGTCCTGGGGCTTATAATAGTTCTGTGAAAATACAAAGAGAATAATTCAACATGTATATGATCTTGTGATATAGATGGCTTTGATTTGTTATAAACTGTTAGGATTTTGTCTGATTTACATTGGTTTGACTCTTTGAGAAACAGTTTAATTATGAATTTGTCAGGTAAAAGCAAAGTCTTTGCATAAGCATAACCAAAAGTCAAAATAGTCTTCCTAGCTAAGAAGTTTGCAGAAGTGAGAGGGGATAAGAAGGTTACTTGGCGGATGTCTTTAGCCCAGGTGATTCTCTCTGCGGAGCAAGGGAACAACCACTGATATATGTGAGATGATGTAATTCCAAGTGACAAGAAAATGTAGTTTCAAAAGTTTTAAACTTCAAAACATAGTGCTCAGAATCCACTAAGAAAATTATCATGAGACAATCCAAGATCAACCATACTTCATTTAATATAAAGATATAAATAATTCTCTAGGGCCGATAATATCTGTTTATTATTATATTGTGGTATTGGCATCACAGTTCTGTATGATTTTCTGTTTTGTGAGAGGCACATTGTGGTTTTCTTCTTGATTATGATCTGTATTGCAGCCAGTGATTATTTCTTTCCAGATGTGTGATATTCACAGATGCTGTTTTTCTTATTTATCCATGTGTGAAAATACCTGTCTATATCTGTTTTCTTCCAAAACAATTACTGAGAATATTCTTACCTTAATGATTAAATATTGTCCCATTTTTATGTTTTTACAGCTTCTGATTCATACAAAAACCCAGTTGTGATTTGATGGGATGGAGCTTAATTAAGAACTTCTAATATTCATTGTGAATATATGAGGCTGAACAGACACTCTTCCACAACTTCTGATTTTTTATGTGTGAAACTCTTATTAGCAATGAAGCATCTGTTCTCTTAAAGGACACCATTTTTCACATACATTGGCATTAGGAGCTCTTGTGATCAATTTATAGTGCAGGTATAAATGTTCTGTTTGGTTTGTATACCTTGATGACACTTTGCCAATCTGCTGTTTTTCTTTATGTAAATTATTTAGTCTACACAAATCTGCTGGTTTAGATGTGGAATAAACAGTGTCTCTAAACCAAAGCAAGCACCTCAGTTTTGGCACAAAATGCTAGTCATATATTCCACTTATTCCCTGCTACAGTTATAAATGGTAAACGGCAGGCCTTTTAAGAAATTCCCCTGTGGTGCAGCTCGCAGGAGATTGCTCAATTGTATAATAATCAGATCTGACCAGATGGTGATGAGGCTGGATACTAAGTGCTTTTTAAGCTCTCCTGCTAGGTTTTCTCATTTAAAAGTGGAGAGATCCCGCTTTAAGGCCTACATGGTTTCAAAGACACCTTGCTATGAGGCATACAGAAGTGCCTATTCTGTCATATGCAACAACATTTTCAGGCAATATAGAGAAGGATCATGACTTATTTAGAAAGCCAGTGTGATGCTCATGGAGAGTACGAGCCTGATAGCTC